>NW_026600264.1:404348-406165 GCF_029448725.1 Salvelinus fontinalis
TGGAACGAATTGCAAAAATCTCTGAAGTTGGAGACTTTTATCTCCCTCAACAACTTTAAAAATCTGCTATCGGAGCAGCTAACCGATCGCTGCAGCTGTACATAGTCCATCTGTAAACTACCCACCCAATTTACCTACCTCACCCCCATACTGCTTTTATTTATTTACTTTTCTGCTCTTTTGCACACCAGTATCTCTTCTTGCACATGATCATCTGATGATTTATCACTCCAGTGTTAATCTGCTAAATTGTAATTATTCGATTTATTGCCTACCTCATGCCTTTTGCACACATTGTATATAGATTCTCTTTTTTCTACCATGTTATTGACTTGTTTATTGTTTACTCCATGTGTAACTCTGTGTTGTTGTCTGTTCACACTGCTATGCTTTATCTTGGCCAGGTCGCAGTTGCAAATGAGAACTTGTTCTCAACTAGCCTACCTGGTTAAATAAAGGTGAAAAAAAAATAAAAAATAAAAAAATACAGGGCTTCAAGGTCCTATTGGCCCAGGTCAATATAGGGCCTCATGCTCCTATTGGCCCAGGTCAATACAGGGCCTCATGCTCCTATTGGCCCAGGTCAATACAGGGCCTCATGCTCCTATTGGCCCAGGTCAATACAGGGCCTCATGCTCCTATTGGCACAGGTCAATACAGGGCCTCATGCTCCTATTGGCCCAGGTCAATACAGGGCCTCATGCTCCTATTGGCCCAGGTCAATACAGGGCCTCATGCTCCTATTGGCCCAGGTCAATACAGGGCCTCATGCTCCTTTTGGCCCAGGTCAATACAGGGCCTCATGCTCCTATTGGCACAGGTCAATACAGGGCCTCATGCTCCTATTGGCCCAGGTCAATACAGGGCCTCATGCTCCTATTGGCCCAGGTCAATACAGGGCCTCATGCTCCTATTGGCCCAGGCCAATACAGGGCTTCATGCTCCTATTGGCCCAGGTCAATACAGGGCTTCATGCTCCTATTGGCCCAGGCCAATACAGGGCTTCATGCTCCTATTGGCCCAGGCCAATACAGGGCTTCATGCTCCTATTGGCCCAGGTCAATACAGGGCTTCATGGTCCTATTGGCCCAGGTCAATACAGGGCCTCATGCTCCTATTGGCCCAGGTCAATACAGGGCTTCATGGTCCTATTGGCCCAGGTCAATACAGGGCATCATGCTCCTATTGGCCCAGGTCAATACAGGGCCTCATGCTCCTATTGGCCCAGGTCAATACAGGGCTTCATGCTCCTATTGGCCCAGGTCAATACAGGGCTTCATGCTCCTATTGGCCCAGGTCAATACAGGGCTTCATGCCCTATTGGCCCAGACACTCCCCTTTAAATCACTTTAAGGAACAACACTCCCCTTTAAAACACTTTAAGGATCAACACTCCCCTTTAAATCACTTTAAGGATCCACACTCCCCTTTAAAATCCTTTAAGGATCCACACTCCCCTTTAAATCACCTTTATGATCAACACTCCCCTTTAAATCACCTTTATGATCAATACTCCCATTTAAAACCCTTTAAGGATCCACACTCCCCTTTAAGACACCTTTAAGGGTCAACACTTCCCTTTAAATCACCTTTATGATCAACACTCCCCTTTAAGACACCTTTAAGGGCACATCTCATATTTTGTGTGTGTGTGTGTGTTGTGTCTGTCTAGTGTATGTTGGTACTTGCGTGTGTCTGTCTTTATGAATCATCCAGTGTGTGTGTGTGTGTGTTCTAATTTGACTGTGTGAGTCCTCATTAGCAATCCACCCACTTCATCGCTGTATAATTCATGCTGTCTTTGGGGCTAGTGTGTG
>NW_026600264.1:406664-486664 GCF_029448725.1 Salvelinus fontinalis
CTGTGTGTGTGTGTGTGTGTGTGTGTGTGTGTGTGTGTGTGTGTGTGTGTGTGTGTGTGTGTGTGTGTGTGTGTGTGTGTGTGTGTGTGTGTGTGTGTGTGTGTGTGTGTGTGTGTGTGTGTGTGTGTGTGTGTGTGTGTGTGTGTGTGTGTGTGTGTGTGTGTGTGTGTGTGTGTGTGTGTGTGTGTGTGTGTGTGTGTGTGTGTGTGTGCGGGTGTGTGTGTGGGTGTGTGTGTGTGTGTGTGTGTGGGTGGGTGTGTGTGTGTGTGTGTGGGTGGGTGGGTGGGTGGGTGGGTGGGTGGGTGGTTGTATGTGTGTGTGTGTGTGTGTGTGTGGTTGTATGTGTTGATTATCTCTGTCTCTCTATAGATATTGTATGGTAAGGGTCAGAGTGTTGATTATCTCTCTCTGTATATAGATAGATCCTGTATGGTAAGGGTCAGAGTGTTGATTATCTCTCTCTCTCTCTCTCTCTAGATCCTGTATGATAAGGGTCAGAGTGTTGATTATCTCTGTCTCTCACTAGATCCTGTATGATAAGGGTCAGAGTGTTGATTATCTCTCTCTCTCTCTCTAGATCCTGTATGATAAGGGTCAGAGTTATGATTATCTCTCTCTCTATAGATCCTGTATGATACGGGTCAGAGTGTTGATTATCTCTCTCTCTCTCTCTAGATCCTGTATGATAAGGGTCAGAGTTTTGATTATCTCTCTCTCTATAGATCCTGTATGATAAGGGTCAGAGTGTTGATTCTCTCTCTCTCTCTCTCTCTCTCTCTCTCTAGATCCTGTATGATAAGGCTCAGAGTGTTGATTATCTCTGTCTCTCTCTATAGATCCTGTATGATAAGGGTCAGAGTGTTGATTATCTCTGTCTCTCTCTCTAGATCCTGTATGATAAGGGTCAGAGTGTTGATTATCTCTCTCTCTCTCTAGATCCTGTATGATAAGGGTCAGAGTGTTGATTATCTCTCTCTCTCTCTCTCTCTAGATCCTGTATGATATGGGTCAGAGTGTTGATTATCTCTCTCTCTCTCTCTCTCTAGATCCTGTATGATATGGGTCAGAGTGTTGATTATCTCTCTCTCTCTCTCTCTCTAGATCCTGTATAATAAGGGTCAGAGTGTTGATTATCTCTGTCTCTCTCTAGATCCTGTATGATAAGGGTCAGAGTGTTGATTATCTCTCTCTCTCTCTATAGATCCTGTATGATAAGGGTCAGAGTGTTGATTATCTCTCTCTCTCTCTATAGATCCTGTATGATAAGGGTCAGAGTGTTGATTATCTCTGTCTCTCTCTATAGATCCTGTATGATAAGGGTCAGAGTGTTGATTATCTCTGTCTCTCTCTAGATCCTGTATGATACGGGTCAGAGTGTTGATTATCTCTGTCTCTCTCTAGATCCTGTATGATAATGGTCAGAGTGTTGAGGTGGATGGGAAACAGAACCAGAAGCTGATAACAGGTCTGCAGCCGGAAACACAGTACTCCTTCCTGTTGACTAACCGTGGCAACAGTGCCGGGGGACTACAGCACCGCGTAACCGCGACGACCGCCCCGGACGTGCTGCGCTCCAAACCCACGCTGGTGGGGAAGACCAACGCAGACGGGATGGTGACTGTTCAACTACCGCCCGTACAGACCACCACTACCGTCAGGTGAGGGAGGGAGGGAGGGAGGGAGGGAGGGAGGGAGAGAGGGAGAGAGAGAGAGAGAGGGAGGGAGGGAGGGAGGGAGGGAGGGAGGGAGAGAGGGAGAGAGGGAGGGAGGGAGGGAGAGAGGGAGGGAGGGAGAGAGGGAGGGAGGGAGGGAGGGAGAGAGGGAGGGAGGGAGGGAGGGAGAGAGGAGAGGGAGGGAGGGAGGGAGGGAGGGAGGGAGGGAGGGAGAGAGGGAGGGAGAGAGGGAGAGAGGGAGGGAGAGAAAGAGACAGAGAGAGAGAGACAGAGAGAGAGGGAGGGAGAGAGGGAGAGAGGGAGGGAGGGAGGGAGAGAGAGAGGGAGGGAGAGAGGGGAGAGGGAGGGAGGGAGGGAGGGAGGGAGGGAGGGAGGGAGAGAGGGAGGGAGGGAGGGAGGGAGGGAGGGAGGGAGAGAGGTAGGGAGGGAGAGAGGGAGGGAGAGAGGGAGGGAGGGAGGGAGAGAGAGAGAGGTAGAGAGAGGGAGGGAGGGAGGGAGAGAGAGAGAGAGTACATCAGGGTTCCCCAACTGGCGGCCCGCTGGGGATTTTTATTTATTTGGCCCCTCCAAAATTTTAGGACCAATTATAACAATAAAAATAAAACTGTTATTGTTGGACATAAAGGCTGTAAAAACAGCAGCATATCAGCGCCAAGGGATTTTAATGTAGGACATGTGTTCCAAAGTATTCCCACGTATAACAGAGAGATACTGTATATGGTTTTCTGTATTTATTGAACCCTTATTTTACCAGGTGACTGAGAACACGTTCTCCTTTACAGTAAACGACCTGGGGAACTGTTACAGGAGAGAGGAGGGGGGATGGATGAGCCAATTGGAAGCTGGGGATTATTAGGTGACCATGATGGTTTGAGGGCCAGATTGGGAATTTAGCCAGGACACCGGGGTTAACACCCCTACTCTTACGATAAGTACCATGGGATCTTTAGTGACCTCAGAGAGTCAGGACACCTGTTTAACGTCCCAACCCAAAAGACGGCACACTACACAAGGCAATGTCCCCAATCACTGCCCTGGGGCATTGGGATATTTCTTTATTTTTATACCAGAGGAAATACCATAGGCGCCTCCTACTGGCCCTCCAACACCAAACGGGCTCCTTGCGGTCAATTTGCAGTCAATAAATGATTTGTAATTATGTTCCGGCTCCCTGACCATCCGCTCAAGAAAAAATTTGCCCAAGGCTGAATCTAGTTGATGATCCCTGTACTGTAGTCGACCATCATTAAGGTGAATCTAGTTGATGATCTCTGTAGTCGACCATCATTAAGGTGAATCTAGTTGATGATATCTGTAGTCGACCATCATTAAGGTGAATCTAGTTGATGTTCTCTGTAGTCGACCATCATTAAGGTGAATCTAGTTGATGTTCTCTGTAGTCGACCATCATTAAGGTGAATCTAGTTGATGTTCTCTGTAGTCGACCATCATTAAGGTGAATCTAGTTGATGATCCCTGTAGTCGACCATCATTAAGGTGAATCTAGTTGATGATCTCTGTACTGTAGTCGACCATCATTAAGGTGAATCTAGTTGATGATCTCTGTAGTCGACCATCATTAAGGTGAATCTAGTTGATGATCTCTGTAGTCGACCATCATTCAGGTGAATCTAGTTGATGATCCCTGTAGTCGACCATCATTAAGGTGAATCTAGTTGATGATCCCTGTAGTTGACCATCATTAAGGTGAATCTAGTAGACGATCCCAGCTGTACATGATAACTGAAGTGTTGTTGTTGTTGTTGTTGCCAGGGGTTACTATGTGGTGGTGGTTCCTCTGAAGAAACAGAGAGGAGGGAAGTTCTTGAAGCCTGGTGACAACCCTGATCAGATGAACCTAGATGAGGTGAGATACTGTATGATGATGGGGGTAATAACCAGATAACACAATATGAATATGATAATGATGGGTAATAACCAGATAACACAATATGAAGAAGATAATGATGGGGGTAATAACCAGATAACACAATATGAAGATGATAATGATGGGGTAATAACCAGATAACACAATATGAAGATGATAATGATCGGGGTAATAACCAGATAACACAATATGAAGATGATAATGATGAGGGTAATAACCAGATAACACAATATGATGATGATAATGATCGGGGTAACAACCAGATAACACAATATGAAGATGATAATGATGGGGGTAATAACCAGATAACACAATATGAAGATGATAATGATGGGGTGATAACCAGATAACACAATATGAAGATGATAATGATGGGGTGATAACCAGATAACACAATATGAAGATGATAATGATGGGGGTAATAACCAGATAACACAATATGAAGATGATAATGATGGGGGTAATAACCAGATAACACAATATGAAGATGATAATGATGGGGTAATAACCAGATAACACAATATGAAGATGATAATGATGGGGGTAATAACCAGATAACACAATATGAAGATGATAATGATGGGGTGATAACCAGATAACACAATATGAAGATGATAATGATGGGGTGATAACTAGATAACACAATATGAAGATGATAATGATGGGGGTAATAACCAGATAACACAATATGAAGATGATAATGATGGGTAATAACCAGATAACACAATATGAAGATGATAATGATGGGGTGATAACCAGATAACACAATATGATGATGATAATGATGAGGGTAATAACCAGATAACACAATATGATGATGATAATGATCGGGGTAACAACCAGATAACACAATATGAAGATGATAATGATGGGGGTAATAACCAGATAACACAATATGAAGATGATAATGATGGGGTGATAACCAGATAACACAATATGAAGATGATAATGATGGGTAATAACCAGATAACACAATATGAAGATGATAATGATGGGTAATAACCAGATAACACAATATGAAGATGATAATGATCGGGGTAATAACCAGATAACACAATATGAAGATGATAATGATGGGGTAATAACCAGATAACACAATATGAAGATGATAATGATGGGGTAATAACCAGATAACACAATATGAAGATGATAATGATGGGGTAATAACCAGATAACACAATATGAAGATGATAATGATGGGGTGATAACCAGATAACACAATATGAAGATGATAATGATGGGGTAATAACCAGATAACACAATATGAAGATGATAATGATGGGGGTAATAACCAGATAACACAATATGAAGATGATAATGATGGGGTAATAACCAGATAACACAATATGAAGATGATAATGATGGGGTAATAACCAGATAACACAATATGAAGATGATAATGATGGGGGTAATAACCAGATAACACAATATGAAGATGATAATGATGGGGTAATAACCAGATAACACAATATGAAGATGATAATGATGGGGTAATAACCAGATAACACAATATGAAGATGATAATGATGGGGTAATAACCAGATAACACAATATGAAGATGATAATGATGGGGTAATAACCAGATAACACAATATGAAGATGATAATGATCGGGGTAATAACCAGATAACACAATATGAAGATGATAATGATGAGGGTAATAACCAGATAACACAATATGATGATGATAATGATGGGGTGATAACCAGATAACACAATATGAAGATGATAATGATGTGGGTAATAACCAGATAACACAATATGATGATGATAATGATCGGGGTAATAACCAGATAACACAATATGAAGATGATAATGATGGGTAATAACCAGATAACACAATATGAAGATGATAATGATGGGGTGATAACCAGATAACACAATATGAAGATGATAATGATGGGTAATAACCAGATAACACAATATGAAGATGATAATGATGGGGGTAATAACCAGATAACACAATATGAAGATGATAATGATGGGTAATAACCAGATAACACAATATGAAGATGATAATGATGGGGTGATAACCAGATAACACAATATGATGATGATAATGATGAGGGTAATAACCAGATAACACAATATGATGATGATAATGATCGGGGTAACAACCAGATAACACAATATGAAGATGATAATGATGGGGGTAATAACCAGATAACACAATATGAAGATGATAATGATGGGGTGATAACCAGATAACACAATATGAAGATGATAATGATGGGGTGATAACCAGATAACACAATATGAAGATGATAATGATGGGGGTAATAACCAGATAACACAATATGAAGATGATAATGATGGGGGTAATAACCAGATAACACAATATGAAGATGATAATGATGAGGGTAATAACCAGATAACACAATATGAAGATGATAATGATGGGTAATAACCAGATAACACAATATGAAGATGATAATGATGGGTAATAACCAGATAACACAATATGGAGATGATAATGATGGGGTAATAACCAGATAACACAATATGAAGATGATAATGATGGGGTGATAACCAGATAACACAATATGAAGATGATAATGATGGGTAATAACCAGATAACACAATATGAAGATGATAATGATGGGGTGATAACCACATAACACAATATGAAGATGATAATGATGGGGGTAATAACCAGATAACACAATATGAAGATGATAATGATGGGGGTAATAACCAGATAACACAATATGAAGATGATAATGATGGGGTGATAACCAGATAACACAATATGAAGATGATAATGATGGGGGTAATAACCAGATAACACAATATGAAGATGATAATGATGGGGGTAATAACCAGATAACACAATATGAAGATGATAATGATGAGGGTAATAACCAGATAACACAATATGAAGATGATAATGATGGGGGTAATAACCAGATAACACAATGTGATAATGATGGGGGTAATAACCAGATAACACAATGTGATAATGATGAGGGTAATAACCAGATAACACAATGTTATAATGATGGGGGTAATAACCAGATAACACAATATGAATATGATAATGATGGGGGTAATAACCAGATAACACAATATGAAGATGATAATGATGGTAATAACAACCAGATAACACAATATGAAGATGATAATGATGGGTAATAATCAGATAACACAATATGAAGATGATAATGATGGGTAATAACCAGATAACACAATATGATGATGATAATGATGGGGGTAATAACCAGATAACACAATATGATGATGATAATGATCGGGGTAACAACCAGATAACACAATATGAAGATGATAATGATGGGTAATAACCAGATAACACAATATGAAGATGATAATGATGGGGTGATAACCAGATAACACAATATGAAGATGATAATGATGGGTAATAACCAGATAACACAATATGAAGATGATAATGATGGGGGTAATAACCAGATAACACAATATGAAGATGATAATGATGGGTAATAACCAGATAACACAATATGAAGATGATAATGATGGGGTGATAACCAGATAACACAATATGATGATGATAATGATGAGGGTAATAACCAGATAACACAATATGATGATGATAATGATCGGGGTAACAACCAGATAACACAATATGAAGATGATAATGATGGGGGTAATAACCAGATAACACAATATGAAGATGATAATGATGGGGTGATAACCAGATAACACAATATGAAGATGATAATGATGGGGTGATAACCAGATAACACAATATGAAGATGATAATGATGGGGGTAATAACCAGATAACACAATATGAAGATGATAATGATGGGGTAATAACCAGATAACACAATATGAAGATGATAATGATGAGGGTAATAACCAGATAACACAATATGAAGATGATAATGATGATGAGGGTGATAACCAGATAACACAATATGAAGATGATAATGATGGGTAATAACCAGATAACACAATATGAAGATGATAATGATGGGGTAATAACCACATAACACAATATGAAGATGATAATGATGGGTAATAACCAGATAACACAATATGAAGATGATAATGATGGGTAATAACCAGATAACACAATATGAAGATGATAATGATGGGGTGATAACCACATAACACAATATGAAGATGATAATGATGGGGGTAATAACCAGATAACACAATATGAAGATGATAATGATGGGGGTAATAACCAGATAACACAATATGAAGATGATAATGATGGGGTGATAACCAGATAACACAATATGAAGATGATAATGATGGGGGTAATAACCAGATAACACAATATGAAGATGATAATGATGGGGGTAATAACCAGATAACACAATATGAAGATGATAATGATGAGGGTAATAACCAGATAACACAATATGAAGATGATAATGATGGGGGTAATAACCAGATAACACAATGTGATAATGATGGGGGTAATAACCAGATAACACAATGTGATAATGATGAGGGTAATAACCAGATAACACAATGTTATAATGATGGGGGTAATAACCAGATAACACAATATGAATATGATAATGATGGGGGTAATAACCAGATAACACAATATGAAGATGATAATGATGAGGGTAATAACCAGATAACACAATATGAAGATGATAATGATGATGAGGGTGATAACCAGATAACACAATATGAAGATGATAATGATGGGTAATAACCAGATAACACAATATGAAGATGATAATGATGGGGTAATAACCACATAACACAATATGAAGATGATAATGATGGGTAATAACCAGATAACACAATATGAAGATGATAATGATGGGTAATAACCAGATAACACAATATGAAGATGATAATGATGGGGTGATAACCACATAACACAATATGAAGATGATAATGATGGGGGTAATAACCAGATAACACAATATGAAGATGATAATGATGGGGGTAATAACCAGATAACACAATATGAAGATGATAATGATGGGGTGATAACCAGATAACACAATATGAAGATGATAATGATGGGGGTAATAACCAGATAACACAATATGAAGATGATAATGATGGGGGTAATAACCAGATAACACAATATGAAGATGATAATGATGAGGGTAATAACCAGATAACACAATATGAAGATGATAATGATGGGGGTAATAACCAGATAACACAATGTGATAATGATGGGGGTAATAACCAGATAACACAATGTGATAATGATGAGGGTAATAACCAGATAACACAATGTTATAATGATGGGGGTAATAACCAGATAACACAATATGAATATGATAATGATGGGGGTAATAACCAGATAACACAATATGAAGATGATAATGATGGTAATAACAACCAGATAACACAATATGAAGATGATAATGATGGGTAATAATCAGATAACACAATATGAAGATGATAATGATGGGTAATAACCAGATAACACAATATGAAGATGATAATGATGGGGTGATAACCAGATAACACAATATGAAGATGATAATGATGGGTAATAACCAGATAACACAATATGAAGATGATAATGATGGGGGTAATAACCAGATAACACAATATGAAGATGATAATGATGGGTAATAACCAGATAACACAATATGAAGATGATAATGATGGGGTGATAACCAGATAACACAATATGATGATGATAATGATGAGGGTAATAACCAGATAACACAATATGATGATGATAATGATCGGGGTAACAACCAGATAACACAATATGAAGATGATAATGATGGGGGTAATAACCAGATAACACAATATGAAGATGATAATGATGGGGTGATAACCAGATAACACAATATGAAGATGATAATGATGGGGTGATAACCAGATAACACAATATGAAGATGATAATGATGGGGGTAATAACCAGATAACACAATATGAAGATGATAATGATGGGGGTAATAACCAGATAACACAATATGAAGATGATAATGATGAGGGTAATAACCAGATAACACAATATGAAGATGATAATGATGATGAGGGTGATAACCAGATAACACAATATGAAGATGATAATGATGGGTAATAACCAGATAACACAATATGAAGATGATAATGATGGGGTAATAACCACATAACACAATATGAAGATGATAATGATGGGTAATAACCAGATAACACAATATGAAGATGATAATGATGGGTAATAACCAGATAACACAATATGAAGATGATAATGATGGGGTGATAACCACATAACACAATATGAAGATGATAATGATGGGGGTAATAACCAGATAACACAATATGAAGATGATAATGATGGGGGTAATAACCAGATAACACAATATGAAGATGATAATGATGGGGTGATAACCAGATAACACAATATGAAGATGATAATGATGGGGGTAATAACCAGATAACACAATATGAAGATGATAATGATGGGGGTAATAACCAGATAACACAATATGAAGATGATAATGATGAGGGTAATAACCAGATAACACAATATGAAGATGATAATGATGGGGGTAATAACCAGATAACACAATGTGATAATGATGGGGGTAATAACCAGATAACACAATGTGATAATGATGAGGGTAATAACCAGATAACACAATGTTATAATGATGGGGGTAATAACCAGATAACACAATATGAATATGATAATGATGGGGGTAATAACCAGATAACACAATATGAAGATGATAATGATGGTAATAACAACCAGATAACACAATATGAAGATGATAATGATGGGTAATAATCAGATAACACAATATGAAGATGATAATGATGGGTAATAACCAGATAACACAATATGAAGATGATAATGATGGGGTGATAACCAGATAACACAATATGATGATGATAATGATGAGGGTAATAACCAGATAACACAATATGATGATGATAATGATCGGGGTAACAACCAGATAACACAATATGAAGATGATAATGATGGGGGTAATAACCAGATAACACAATATGAAGATGATAATGATGGGGTGATAACCAGATAACACAATATGAAGATGATAATGATGGGGTGATAACCAGATAACACAATATGAAGATGATAATGATGGGGGTAATAACCAGATAACACAATATGAAGATGATAATGATGGGGGTAATAACCAGATAACACAATATGAAGATGATAATGATGAGGGTAATAACCAGATAACACAATATGAAGATGATAATGATGATGAGGGTGATAACCAGATAACACAATATGAAGATGATAATGATGGGTAATAACCAGATAACACAATATGAAGATGATAATGATGGGGTAATAACCACATAACACAATATGAAGATGATAATGATGGGTAATAACCAGATAACACAATATGAAGATGATAATGATGGGTAATAACCAGATAACACAATATGAAGATGATAATGATGGGGTGATAACCACATAACACAATATGAAGATGATAATGATGGGGGTAATAACCAGATAACACAATATGAAGATGATAATGATGGGGGTAATAACCAGATAACACAATATGAAGATGATAATGATGGGGTGATAACCAGATAACACAATATGAAGATGATAATGATGGGGGTAATAACCAGATAACACAATATGAAGATGATAATGATGGGGGTAATAACCAGATAACACAATATGAAGATGATAATGATGAGGGTAATAACCAGATAACACAATATGAAGATGATAATGATGGGGGTAATAACCAGATAACACAATGTGATAATGATGGGGGTAATAACCAGATAACACAATGTGATAATGATGAGGGTAATAACCAGATAACACAATGTTATAATGATGGGGGTAATAACCAGATAACACAATATGAATATGATAATGATGGGGGTAATAACCAGATAACACAATATGAAGATGATAATGATGGTAATAACAACCAGATAACACAATATGAAGATGATAATGATGGGTAATAATCAGATAACACAATATGAAGATGATAATGATGGGTAATAACCAGATAACACAATATGATGATGATAATGATGGGGGTAATAACCAGATAACACAATATGATGATGATAATGATCGGGGTAACAACCAGATAACACAATATGAAGATGATAATGATGGGTAATAACCAGATAACACAATATGAAGATGATAATGATGGGGTGATAACCAGATAACACAATATGAAGATGATAATGATGGGTAATAACCAGATAACACAATATGAAGATGATAATGATGGGGGTAATAACCAGATAACACAATATGAAGATGATAATGATGGGTAATAACCAGATAACACAATATGAAGATGATAATGATGGGGTGATAACCAGATAACACAATATGATGATGATAATGATGAGGGTAATAACCAGATAACACAATATGATGATGATAATGATCGGGGTAACAACCAGATAACACAATATGAAGATGATAATGATGGGGGTAATAACCAGATAACACAATATGAAGATGATAATGATGGGGTGATAACCAGATAACACAATATGAAGATGATAATGATGGGGTGATAACCAGATAACACAATATGAAGATGATAATGATGGGGGTAATAACCAGATAACACAATATGAAGATGATAATGATGGGGGTAATAACCAGATAACACAATATGAAGATGATAATGATGAGGGTAATAACCAGATAACACAATATGAAGATGATAATGATGATGAGGGTGATAACCAGATAACACAATATGAAGATGATAATGATGGGTAATAACCAGATAACACAATATGAAGATGATAATGATGGGGTAATAACCACATAACACAATATGAAGATGATAATGATGGGTAATAACCAGATAACACAATATGAAGATGATAATGATGGGTAATAACCAGATAACACAATATGAAGATGATAATGATGGGGTGATAACCACATAACACAATATGAAGATGATAATGATGGGGGTAATAACCAGATAACACAATATGAAGATGATAATGATGGGGGTAATAACCAGATAACACAATATGAAGATGATAATGATGGGGTGATAACCAGATAACACAATATGAAGATGATAATGATGGGGGTAATAACCAGATAACACAATATGAAGATGATAATGATGGGGGTAATAACCAGATAACACAATATGAAGATGATAATGATGGGGGTAATAACCAGATAACACAATATGAAGATGATAATGATGGGGGTAATAACCAGATAACACAATATGAAGATGATAATGATGAGGGTAATAACCAGATAACACAATATGAAGATGATAATGATGGGGGTAATAACCAGATAACACAATGTGATAATGATGGGGGTAATAACCAGAAAACACAATGTGATAATGATGAGGGTAATAACCAGATAACACAATGTTATAATGATGGGGGTAATAACCAGATAACACAATATGAATATGATAATGATGGGGGTAATAACCAGATAACACAATATGAAGATGATAATGATGGTAATAACAACCAGATAACACAATATGAAGATGATAATGATGGGTAATAATCAGATAACACAATATGAAGATGATAATGATGGGTAATAACCAGATAACACAATATGAAGATGATAATGATGGGGTGATAACCAGATAACACAATATGAAGATGATAATGATGGGTAATAACCAGATAACACAATATGAAGATGATAATGATGGGGGTAATAACCAGATAACACAATATGAAGATGATAATGATGGGTAATAACCAGATAACACAATATGAAGATGATAATGATGGGGTGATAACCAGATAACACAATATGATGATGATAATGATGAGGGTAATAACCAGATAACACAATATGATGATGATAATGATCGGGGTAACAACCAGATAACACAATATGAAGATGATAATGATGGTAATAACAACCAGATAACACAATATGAAGATGATAATGATGGGTAATAATCAGATAACACAATATGAAGATGATAATGATGGGTAATAACCAGATAACACAATATGAAGATGATAATGATGGGGTGATAACCAGATAACACAATATGAAGATGATAATGATGGGTAATAACCAGATAACACAATATGAAGATGATAATGATGGGGGTAATAACCAGATAACACAATATGAAGATGATAATGATGGGTAATAACCAGATAACACAATATGAAGATGATAATGATGGGGTGATAACCAGATAACACAATATGAAGATGATAATGATGGGGTAATAACCACATAACACAATATGAAGATGATAATGATGGGTAATAACCAGATAACACAATATGAAGATGATAATGATGGGTAATAACCAGATAACACAATATGAAGATGATAATGATGGGGTGATAACCACATAACACAATATGAAGATGATAATGATGGGGGTAATAACCAGATAACACAATATGAAGATGATAATGATGGGGGTAATAACCAGATAACACAATATGAAGATGATAATGATGGGGTGATAACCAGATAACACAATATGAAGATGATAATGATGGGGGTAATAACCAGATAACACAATATGAAGATGATAATGATGGGGGTAATAACCAGATAACACAATATGAAGATGATAATGATGAGGGTAATAACCAGATAACACAATATGAAGATGATAATGATGGGGGTAATAACCAGATAACACAATGTGATAATGATGGGGGTAATAACCAGATAACACAATGTGATAATGATGAGGGTAATAACCAGATAACACAATGTTATAATGATGGGGGTAATAACCAGATAACACAATATGAATATGATAATGATGGGGGTAATAACCAGATAACACAATATGAAGATGATAATGATGGTAATAACAACCAGATAACACAATATGAAGATGATAATGATGGGTAATAATCAGATAACACAATATGAAGATGATAATGATGGGTAATAACCAGATAACACAATATGAAGATGATAATGATGGGGTGATAACCAGATAACACAATATGATGATGATAATGATGAGGGTAATAACCAGATAACACAATATGATGATGATAATGATCGGGGTAACAACCAGATAACACAATATGAAGATGATAATGATGGGGGTAATAACCAGATAACACAATATGAAGATGATAATGATGGGGTGATAACCAGATAACACAATATGAAGATGATAATGATGGGGTGATAACCAGATAACACAATATGAAGATGATAATGATGGGGGTAATAACCAGATAACACAATATGAAGATGATAATGATGGGGGTAATAACCAGATAACACAATATGAAGATGATAATGATGAGGGTAATAACCAGATAACACAATATGAAGATGATAATGATGATGAGGGTGATAACCAGATAACACAATATGAAGATGATAATGATGGGTAATAACCAGATAACACAATATGAAGATGATAATGATGGGGTGATAACCAGATAACACAATATGAAGATGATAATGATGGGGGTAATAACCAGATAACACAATATGAAGATGATAATGATGGGGGTAATAACCAGATAACACAATATGAAGATGATAATGATGGGGGTAATAACCAGATAACACAATATGAAGATGATAATGATGAGGGTAATAACCAGATAACACAATATGAAGATGATAATGATGATGAGGGTGATAACCAGATAACACAATATGAAGATGATAATGATGGGTAATAACCAGATAACACAATATGAAGATGATAATGATGGGGTAATAACCACATAACACAATATGAAGATGATAATGATGGGTAATAACCAGATAACACAATATGAAGATGATAATGATGGGTAATAACCAGATAACACAATATGAAGATGATAATGATGGGGTGATAACCACATAACACAATATGAAGATGATAATGATGGGGGTAATAACCAGATAACACAATATGAAGATGATAATGATGGGGGTAATAACCAGATAACACAATATGAAGATGATAATGATGGGGTGATAACCAGATAACACAATATGAAGATGATAATGATGGGGGTAATAACCAGATAACACAATATGAAGATGATAATGATGGGGGTAATAACCAGATAACACAATATGAAGATGATAATGATGGGGGTAATAACCAGATAACACAATATGAAGATGATAATGATGGGGGTAATAACCAGATAACACAATATGAAGATGATAATGATGAGGGTAATAACCAGATAACACAATATGAAGATGATAATGATGGGGGTAATAACCAGATAACACAATGTGATAATGATGGGGGTAATAACCAGATAACACAATGTGATAATGATGAGGGTAATAACCAGATAACACAATGTTATAATGATGGGGGTAATAACCAGATAACACAATATGAATATGATAATGATGGGGGTAATAACCAGATAACACAATATGAAGATGATAATGATGGTAATAACAACCAGATAACACAATATGAAGATGATAATGATGGGTAATAATCAGATAACACAATATGAAGATGATAATGATGGGTAATAACCAGATAACACAATATGAAGATGATAATGATGGGGTGATAACCAGATAACACAATATGATGATGATAATGATGAGGGTAATAACCAGATAACACAATATGATGATGATAATGATCGGGGTAACAACCAGATAACACAATATGAAGATGATAATGATGGGGGTAATAACCAGATAACACAATATGAAGATGATAATGATGGGGTGATAACCAGATAACACAATATGAAGATGATAATGATGGGGTGATAACCAGATAACACAATATGAAGATGATAATGATGGGGGTAATAACCAGATAACACAATGTTATAATGATGGGGGTAATAACCAGATAACACAATATGAATATGATAATGATGGGGGTAATAACCAGATAACACAATATGAAGATGATAATGATGGTAATAACAACCAGATAACACAATATGAAGATGATAATGATGGGTAATAATCAGATAACACAATATGAAGATGATAATGATGGGTAATAACCAGATAACACAATATGAAGATGATAATGATGGGGTGATAACCAGATAACACAATATGATGATGATAATGATGAGGGTAATAACCAGATAACACAATATGATGATGATAATGATCGGGGTAACAACCAGATAACACAATATGAAGATGATAATGATGGGGGTAATAACCAGATAACACAATATGAAGATGATAATGATGGGGTGATAACCAGATAACACAATATGAAGATGATAATGATGGGGTGATAACCAGATAACACAATATGAAGATGATAATGATGGGGGTAATAACCAGATAACACAATATGAAGATGATAATGATGGGGGTAATAACCAGATAACACAATATGAAGATGATAATGATGAGGGTAATAACCAGATAACACAATATGAAGATGATAATGATGATGAGGGTGATAACCAGATAACACAATATGAAGATGATAATGATGGGTACTAACCAGATAACACAATATGAAGATGATAATGATGGGGTGATAACCAGATAACACAATATGAAGATGATAATGATGGGGGTAATAACCAGATAACACAATATGAAGATGATAATGATGGGGGTAATAACCAGATAACACAATATGAAGATGATAATGATGGGGGTAATAACCAGATAACACAATATGAAGATGATAATGATGAGGGTAATAACCAGATAACACAATATGAAGATGATAATGATGATGAGGGTGATAACCAGATAACACAATATGAAGATGATAATGATGGGTAATAACCAGATAACACAATATGAAGATGATAATGATGGGGTAATAACCACATAACACAATATGAAGATGATAATGATGGGTAATAACCAGATAACACAATATGAAGATGATAATGATGGGTAATAACCAGATAACACAATATGAAGATGATAATGATGGGGTGATAACCACATAACACAATATGAAGATGATAATGATGGGGGTAATAACCAGATAACACAATATGAAGATGATAATGATGGGGGTAATAACCAGATAACACAATATGAAGATGATAATGATGGGGTGATAACCAGATAACACAATATGAAGATGATAATGATGGGGGTAATAACCAGATAACACAATATGAAGATGATAATGATGGGGGTAATAACCAGATAACACAATATGAAGATGATAATGATGGGGGTAATAACCAGATAACACAATATGAAGATGATAATGATGGGGGTAATAACCAGATAACACAATATGAAGATGATAATGATGAGGGTAATAACCAGATAACACAATATGAAGATGATAATGATGGGGGTAATAACCAGATAACACAATGTGATAATGATGGGGGTAATAACCAGATAACACAATGTGATAATGATGAGGGTAATAACCAGATAACACAATGTTATAATGATGGGGGTAATAACCAGATAACACAATATGAATATGATAATGATGGGGGTAATAACCAGATAACACAATATGAAGATGATAATGATGGTAATAACAACCAGATAACACAATATGAAGATGATAATGATGGGTAATAATCAGATAACACAATATGAAGATGATAATGATGGGTAATAACCAGATAACACAATATGAAGATGATAATGATGGGGTGATAACCAGATAACACAATATGATGATGATAATGATGAGGGTAATAACCAGATAACACAATATGATGATGATAATGATCGGGGTAACAACCAGATAACACAATATGAAGATGATAATGATGGGGGTAATAACCAGATAACACAATATGAAGATGATAATGATGGGGTGATAACCAGATAACACAATATGAAGATGATAATGATGGGGTGATAACCAGATAACACAATATGAAGATGATAATGATGGGGGTAATAACCAGATAACACAATATGAAGATGATAATGATGGGGGTAATAACCAGATAACACAATATGAAGATGATAATGATGAGGGTAATAACCAGATAACACAATATGAAGATGATAATGATGATGAGGGTGATAACCAGATAACACAATATGAAGATGATAATGATGGGTAATAACCAGATAACACAATATGAAGATGATAATGATGGGGTAATAACCACATAACACAATATGAAGATGATAATGATGGGTAATAACCAGATAACACAATATGAAGATGATAATGATGGGTAATAACCAGATAACACAATATGAAGATGATAATGATGGGGTGATAACCACATAACACAATATGAAGATGATAATGATGGGGGTAATAACCAGATAACACAATATGAAGATGATAATGATGGGGGTAATAACCAGATAACACAATATGAAGATGATAATGATGGGGTGATAACCAGATAACACAATATGAAGATGATAATGATGGGGGTAATAACCAGATAACACAATATGAAGATGATAATGATGGGGGTAATAACCAGATAACACAATATGAAGATGATAATGATGAGGGTAATAACCAGATAACACAATATGAAGATGATAATGATGGGGGTAATAACCAGATAACACAATGTGATAATGATGGGGGTAATAACCAGATAACACAATGTGATAATGATGAGGGTAATAACCAGATAACACAATGTTATAATGATGGGGGTAATAACCAGATAACACAATATGAATATGATAATGATGGGGGTAATAACCAGATAACACAATATGAAGATGATAATGATGGTAATAACAACCAGATAACACAATATGAAGATGATAATGATGGGTAATAATCAGATAACACAATATGAAGATGATAATGATGGGTAATAACCAGATAACACAATATGATGATGATAATGATGGGGGTAATAACCAGATAACACAATATGATGATGATAATGATCGGGGTAACAACCAGATAACACAATATGAAGATGATAATGATGGGTAATAACCAGATAACACAATATGAAGATGATAATGATGGGGTGATAACCAGATAACACAATATGAAGATGATAATGATGGGTAATAACCAGATAACACAATATGAAGATGATAATGATGGGGGTAATAACCAGATAACACAATATGAAGATGATAATGATGGGTAATAACCAGATAACACAATATGAAGATGATAATGATGGGGGTAATAACCAGATAACACAATATGAAGATGATAATGATGGGGTGATAACCAGATAACACAATATGAAGATGATAATGATGGGGTGATAACCAGATAACACAATATGAAGATGATAATGATGGGGGTAATAACCAGATAACACAATATGAAGATGATAATGATGGGGGTAATAACCAGATAACACAATATGAAGATGATAATGATGAGGGTAATAACCAGATAACACAATATGAAGATGATAATGATGATGAGGGTGATAACCAGATAACACAATATGAAGATGATAATGATGGGTAATAACCAGATAACACAATATGAAGATGATAATGATGGGGTAATAACCACATAACACAATATGAAGATGATAATGATGGGTAATAACCAGATAACACAATATGAAGATGATAATGATGGGTAATAACCAGATAACACAATATGAAGATGATAATGATGGGGTGATAACCACATAACACAATATGAAGATGATAATGATGGGGGTAATAACCAGATAACACAATATGAAGATGATAATGATGGGGGTAATAACCAGATAACACAATATGAAGATGATAATGATGGGGTGATAACCAGATAACACAATATGAAGATGATAATGATGGGGGTAATAACCAGATAACACAATATGAAGATGATAATGATGGGGGTAATAACCAGATAACACAATATGAAGATGATAATGATGGGGGTAATAACCAGATAACACAATATGAAGATGATAATGATGGGGGTAATAACCAGATAACACAATATGAAGATGATAATGATGAGGGTAATAACCAGATAACACAATATGAAGATGATAATGATGGGGGTAATAACCAGATAACACAATGTGATAATGATGGGGGTAATAACCAGATAACACAATGTGATAATGATGAGGGTAATAACCAGATAACACAATGTTATAATGATGGGGGTAATAACCAGATAACACAATATGAATATGATAATGATGGGGGTAATAACCAGATAACACAATATGAAGATGATAATGATGGTAATAACAACCAGATAACACAATATGAAGATGATAATGATGGGTAATAATCAGATAACACAATATGAAGATGATAATGATGGGTAATAACCAGATAACACAATATGAAGATGATAATGATGGGGTGATAACCAGATAACACAATATGAAGATGATAATGATGGGTAATAACCAGATAACACAATATGAAGATGATAATGATGGGGGTAATAACCAGATAACACAATATGAAGATGATAATGATGGGTAATAACCAGATAACACAATATGAAGATGATAATGATGGGGTGATAACCAGATAACACAATATGATGATGATAATGATGAGGGTAATAACCAGATAACACAATATGATGATGATAATGATCGGGGTAACAACCAGATAACACAATATGAAGATGATAATGATGGGGGTAATAACCAGATAACACAATATGAAGATGATAATGATGGGGTGATAACCAGATAACACAATATGAAGATGATAATGATGGGGTGATAACCAGATAACACAATATGAAGATGATAATGATGGGGGTAATAACCAGATAACACAATATGAAGATGATAATGATGGGGGTAATAACCAGATAACACAATATGAAGATGATAATGATGAGGGTAATAACCAGATAACACAATATGAAGATGATAATGATGATGAGGGTGATAACCAGATAACACAATATGAAGATGATAATGATGGGTAATAACCAGATAACACAATATGAAGATGATAATGATGGGGTAATAACCACATAACACAATATGAAGATGATAATGATGGGTAATAACCAGATAACACAATATGAAGATGATAATGATGGGTAATAACCAGATAACACAATATGAAGATGATAATGATGGGGTGATAACCACATAACACAATATGAAGATGATAATGATGGGGGTAATAACCAGATAACACAATATGAAGATGATAATGATGGGGGTAATAACCAGATAACACAATATGAAGATGATAATGATGGGGGTAATAACCAGATAACACAATATGAAGATGGTAATGATGAGGGTAATAACCAGATAACACAATATGAAGATGATAATGATGGGGGTAATAACCAGATAACACAATGTGATAATGATGGGGGTAATAACCAGATAACACAATGTGATAATGATGAGGGTAATAACCAGATAACACAATGTTATAATGATGGGGGTAATAACCAGATAACACAATATGAATATGATAATGATGGGGGTAATAACCAGATAACACAATATGAAGATGATAATGATGGTAATAACAACCAGATAACACAATATGAAGATGATAATGATGGGTAATAATCAGATAACACAATATGAAGATGATAATGATGGGTAATAATCAGATAACACAATATGAAGATGATAATGATGGGGTGATAACCAGATAACACAATATGATGATGATAATGATGAGGGTAATAACCAGATAACACAATATGATGATGATAATGATCGGGGTAACAACCAGATAACACAATATGAAGATGATAATGATGGGGGTAATAACCAGATAACACAATATGAAGATGATAATGATGGGGTGATAACCAGATAACACAATATGAAGATGATAATGATGGGGTGATAACCAGATAACACAATATGAAGATGATAATGATGGGTAATAACCAGATAACACAATATGAAGATGATAATGATGGGTAATAACCAGATAACACAATATGAAGATGATAATGATGGGGTGATAACCACATAACACAATATGAAGATGATAATGATGGGGTGATAACCAGATAACACAATATGAAGATGATAATGATGGGGGTAATAACCAGATAACACAATATGAAGATGATAATGATGGGGGTAATAACCAGATAACACAATATGAAGATGATAATGATGGGGGTAATAACCAGATAACACAATATGAAGATGATAATGATGAGGGTAATAACCAGATAACACAATATGAAGATGATAATGATGATGAGGGTGATAACCAGATAACACAATATGAAGATGATAATGATGGGTAATAACCAGATAACACAATATGAAGATGATAATGATGGGGTAATAACCACATAACACAATATGAAGATGATAATGATGGGTAATAACCAGATAACACAATATGAAGATGATAATGATGGGTAATAACCAGATAACACAATATGAAGATGATAATGATGGGGTGATAACCACATAACACAATATGAAGATGATAATGATGGGGGTAATAACCAGATAACACAATATGAAGATGATAATGATGGGGGTAATAACCAGATAACACAATATGAAGATGATAATGATGGGGTGATAACCAGATAACACAATATGAAGATGATAATGATGGGGGTAATAACCAGATAACACAATATGAAGATGATAATGATGGGGGTAATAACCAGATAACACAATATGAAGATGATAATGATGGGGGTAATAACCAGATAACACAATATGAAGATGATAATGATGGGGGTAATAACCAGATAACACAATATGAAGATGATAATGATGAGGGTAATAACCAGATAACACAATATGAAGATGATAATGATGGGGGTAATAACCAGATAACACAATGTGATAATGATGGGGGTAATAACCAGATAACACAATGTGATAATGATGAGGGTAATAACCAGATAACACAATGTTATAATGATGGGGGTAATAACCAGATAACACAATATGAATATGATAATGATGGGGGTAATAACCAGATAACACAATATGAAGATGATAATGATGGTAATAACAACCAGATAACACAATATGAAGATGATAATGATGGGTAATAATCAGATAACACAATATGAAGATGATAATGATGGGTAATAACCAGATAACACAATATGAAGATGATAATGATGGGGTGATAACCAGATAACACAATATGATGATGATAATGATGAGGGTAATAACCAGATAACACAATATGATGATGATAATGATCGGGGTAACAACCAGATAACACAATATGAAGATGATAATGATGGGGGTAATAACCAGATAACACAATATGAAGATGATAATGATGGGGTGATAACCAGATAACACAATATGAAGATGATAATGATGGGGTGATAACCAGATAACACAATATGAAGATGATAATGATGGGGGTAATAACCAGATAACACAATATGAAGATGATAATGATGGGGGTAATAACCAGATAACACAATATGAAGATGATAATGATGAGGGTAATAACCAGATAACACAATATGAAGATGATAATGATGATGAGGGTGATAACCAGATAACACAATATGAAGATGATAATGATGGGTAATAACCAGATAACACAATATGAAGATGATAATGATGGGGTAATAACCACATAACACAATATGAAGATGATAATGATGGGTAATAACCAGATAACACAATATGAAGATGATAATGATGGGTAATAACCAGATAACACAATATGAAGATGATAATGATGGGGTGATAACCACATAACACAATATGAAGATGATAATGATGGGGGTAATAACCAGATAACACAATATGAAGATGATAATGATGGGGGTAATAACCAGATAACACAATATGAAGATGATAATGATGGGGTGATAACCAGATAACACAATATGAAGATGATAATGATGGGGGTAATAACCAGATAACACAATATGAAGATGATAATGATGGGGGTAATAACCAGATAACACAATATGAAGATGATAATGATGAGGGTAATAACCAGATAACACAATATGAAGATGATAATGATGGGGGTAATAACCAGATAACACAATGTGATAATGATGGGGGTAATAACCAGATAACACAATGTGATAATGATGAGGGTAATAACCAGATAACACAATGTTATAATGATGGGGGTAATAACCAGATAACACAATATGAATATGATAATGATGGGGGTAATAACCAGATAACACAATATGAAGATGATAATGATGGTAATAACAACCAGATAACACAATATGAAGATGATAATGATGGGTAATAATCAGATAACACAATATGAAGATGATAATGATGGGTAATAACCAGATAACACAATATGATGATGATAATGATGGGGGTAATAACCAGATAACACAATATGATGATGATAATGATCGGGGTAACAACCAGATAACACAATATGAAGATGATAATGATGGGTAATAACCAGATAACACAATATGAAGATGATAATGATGGGGTGATAACCAGATAACACAATATGAAGATGATAATGATGGGTAATAACCAGATAACACAATATGAAGATGATAATGATGGGGGTAATAACCAGATAACACAATATGAAGATGATAATGATGGGTAATAACCAGATAACACAATATGAAGATGATAATGATGGGGGTAATAACCAGATAACACAATATGAAGATGATAATGATGGGGTGATAACCAGATAACACAATATGAAGATGATAATGATGGGGTGATAACCAGATAACACAATATGAAGATGATAATGATGGGGGTAATAACCAGATAACACAATATGAAGATGATAATGATGGGGGTAATAACCAGATAACACAATATGAAGATGATAATGATGAGGGTAATAACCAGATAACACAATATGAAGATGATAATGATGATGAGGGTGATAACCAGATAACACAATATGAAGATGATAATGATGGGTAATAACCAGATAACACAATATGAAGATGATAATGATGGGGTAATAACCACATAACACAATATGAAGATGATAATGATGGGTAATAACCAGATAACACAATATGAAGATGATAATGATGGGTAATAACCAGATAACACAATATGAAGATGATAATGATGGGGTGATAACCACATAACACAATATGAAGATGATAATGATGGGGGTAATAACCAGATAACACAATATGAAGATGATAATGATGGGGGTAATAACCAGATAACACAATATGAAGATGATAATGATGGGGTGATAACCAGATAACACAATATGAAGATGATAATGATGGGGGTAATAACCAGATAACACAATATGAAGATGATAATGATGGGGGTAATAACCAGATAACACAATATGAAGATGATAATGATGGGGGTAATAACCAGATAACACAATATGAAGATGATAATGATGGGGGTAATAACCAGATAACACAATATGAAGATGATAATGATGAGGGTAATAACCAGATAACACAATATGAAGATGATAATGATGGGGGTAATAACCAGATAACACAATGTGATAATGATGGGGGTAATAACCAGATAACACAATGTGATAATGATGAGGGTAATAACCAGATAACACAATGTTATAATGATGGGGGTAATAACCAGATAACACAATATGAATATGATAATGATGGGGGTAATAACCAGATAACACAATATGAAGATGATAATGATGGTAATAACAACCAGATAACACAATATGAAGATGATAATGATGGGTAATAATCAGATAACACAATATGAAGATGATAATGATGGGTAATAACCAGATAACACAATATGAAGATGATAATGATGGGGTGATAACCAGATAACACAATATGAAGATGATAATGATGGGTAATAACCAGATAACACAATATGAAGATGATAATGATGGGGGTAATAACCAGATAACACAATATGAAGATGATAATGATGGGTAATAACCAGATAACACAATATGAAGATGATAATGATGGGGTGATAACCAGATAACACAATATGATGATGATAATGATGAGGGTAATAACCAGATAACACAATATGATGATGATAATGATCGGGGTAACAACCAGATAACACAATATGAAGATGATAATGATGGGGGTAATAACCAGATAACACAATATGAAGATGATAATGATGGGGTGATAACCAGATAACACAATATGAAGATGATAATGATGGGGTGATAACCAGATAACACAATATGAAGATGATAATGATGGGGGTAATAACCAGATAACACAATATGAAGATGATAATGATGGGGGTAATAACCAGATAACACAATATGAAGATGATAATGATGAGGGTAATAACCAGATAACACAATATGAAGATGATAATGATGATGAGGGTGATAACCAGATAACACAATATGAAGATGATAATGATGGGTAATAACCAGATAACACAATATGAAGATGATAATGATGGGGTGATAACCAGATAACACAATATGAAGATGATAATGATGGGGGTAATAACCAGATAACACAATATGAAGATGATAATGATGGGGGTAATAACCAGATAACACAATATGAAGATGATAATGATGGGGGTAATAACCAGATAACACAATATGAAGATGATAATGATGAGGGTAATAACCAGATAACACAATATGAAGATGATAATGATGATGAGGGTGATAACCAGATAACACAATATGAAGATGATAATGATGGGTAATAACCAGATAACACAATATGAAGATGATAATGATGGGGTAATAACCACATAACACAATATGAAGATGATAATGATGGGTAATAACCAGATAACACAATATGAAGATGATAATGATGGGTAATAACCAGATAACACAATATGAAGATGATAATGATGGGGTGATAACCACATAACACAATATGAAGATGATAATGATGGGGGTAATAACCAGATAACACAATATGAAGATGATAATGATGGGGGTAATAACCAGATAACACAATATGAAGATGATAATGATGGGGTGATAACCAGATAACACAATATGAAGATGATAATGATGGGGGTAATAACCAGATAACACAATATGAAGATGATAATGATGGGGTGATAACCACATAACACAATATGAAGATGATAATGATGGGGGTAATAACCAGATAACACAATATGAAGATGATAATGATGGGGGTAATAACCAGATAACACAATATGAAGATGATAATGATGGGGTGATAACCAGATAACACAATATGAAGATGATAATGATGGGGGTAATAACCAGATAACACAATATGAAGATGATAATGATGGGGGTAATAACCAGATAACACAATATGAAGATGATAATGATGGGGGTAATAACCAGATAACACAATATGAAGATGATAATGATGGGGGTAATAACCAGATAACACAATATGAAGATGATAATGATGAGGGTAATAACCAGATAACACAATATGAAGATGATAATGATGGGGGTAATAACCAGATAACACAATGTGATAATGATGGGGGTAATAACCAGATAACACAATGTGATAATGATGAGGGTAATAACCAGATAACACAATGTTATAATGATGGGGGTAATAACCAGATAACACAATATGAATATGATAATGATGGGGGTAATAACCAGATAACACAATATGAAGATGATAATGATGGTAATAACAACCAGATAACACAATATGAAGATGATAATGATGGGTAATAATCAGATAACACAATATGAAGATGATAATGATGGGGTAATAACCAGATAACACAATATGAAGATGATAATGATGGGGTGATAACCAGATAACACAATATGAAGATGATAATGATGGGTAATAACCAGATAACACAATATGAAGATGATAATGATGGGGGTAATAACCAGATAACACAATATGAAGATGATAATGATGGGTAATAACCAGATAACACAATATGAAGATGATAATGATGGGGTGATAACCAGATAACACAATATGATGATGATAATGATGAGGGTAATAACCAGATAACACAATATGATGATGATAATGATCGGGGTAACAACCAGATAACACAATATGAAGATGATAATGATGGGGGTAATAACCAGATAACACAATATGAAGATGATAATGATGGGGTGATAACCAGATAACACAATATGAAGATGATAATGATGGGGTGATAACCAGATAACACAATATGAAGATGATAATGATGGGGGTAATAACCAGATAACACAATATGAAGATGATAATGATGGGGGTAATAACCAGATAACACAATATGAAGATGATAATGATGAGGGTAATAACCAGATAACACAATATGAAGATGATAATGATGATGAGGGTGATAACCAGATAACACAATATGAAGATGATAATGATGGGTAATAACCAGATAACACAATATGAAGATGATAATGATGGGGTGATAACCAGATAACACAATATGAAGATGATAATGATGGGGGTAATAACCAGATAACACAATATGAAGATGATAATGATGGGGGTAATAACCAGATAACACAATATGAAGATGATAATGATGGGGGTAATAACCAGATAACACAATATGAAGATGATAATGATGAGGGTAATAACCAGATAACACAATATGAAGATGATAATGATGATGAGGGTGATAACCAGATAACACAATATGAAGATGATAATGATGGGTAATAACCAGATAACACAATATGAAGATGATAATGATGGGGTAATAACCACATAACACAATATGAAGATGATAATGATGGGTAATAACCAGATAACACAATATGAAGATGATAATGATGGGTAATAACCAGATAACACAATATGAAGATGATAATGATGGGGTGATAACCACATAACACAATATGAAGATGATAATGATGGGGGTAATAACCAGATAACACAATATGAAGATGATAATGATGGGGGTAATAACCAGATAACACAATATGAAGATGATAATGATGGGGTGATAACCAGATAACACAATATGAAGATGATAATGATGGGGGTAATAACCAGATAACACAATATGAAGATGATAATGATGGGGGTAATAACCAGATAACACAATATGAAGATGATAATGATGGGGGTAATAACCAGATAACACAATATGAAGATGATAATGATGGGGGTAATAACCAGATAACACAATATGAAGATGATAATGATGAGGGTAATAACCAGATAACACAATATGAAGATGATAATGATGGGGGTAATAACCAGATAACACAATGTGATAATGATGGGGGTAATAACCAGATAACACAATGTGATAATGATGAGGGTAATAACCAGATAACACAATGTTATAATGATGGGGGTAATAACCAGATAACACAATATGAATATGATAATGATGGGGGTAATAACCAGATAACACAATATGAAGATGATAATGATGGTAATAACAACCAGATAACACAATATGAAGATGATAATGATGGGTAATAATCAGATAACACAATATGAAGATGATAATGATGGGTAATAACCAGATAACACAATATGAAGATGATAATGATGGGGTGATAACCAGATAACACAATATGATGATGATAATGATGAGGGTAATAACCAGATAACACAATATGATGATGATAATGATCGGGGTAACAACCAGATAACACAATATGAAGATGATAATGATGGGGGTAATAACCAGATAACACAATATGAAGATGATAATGATGGGGTGATAACCAGATAACACAATATGAAGATGATAATGATGGGGTGATAACCAGATAACACAATATGAAGATGATAATGATGGGGGTAATAACCAGATAACACAATATGAAGATGATAATGATGGGGGTAATAACCAGATAACACAATATGAAGATGATAATGATGAGGGTAATAACCAGATAACACAATATGAAGATGATAATGATGATGAGGGTGATAACCAGATAACACAATATGAAGATGATAATGATGGGTAATAACCAGATAACACAATATGAAGATGATAATGATGGGGTAATAACCACATAACACAATATGAAGATGATAATGATGGGTAATAACCAGATAACACAATATGAAGATGATAATGATGGGTAATAACCAGATAACACAATATGAAGATGATAATGATGGGGTGATAACCACATAACACAATATGAAGATGATAATGATGGGGGTAATAACCAGATAACACAATATGAAGATGATAATGATGGGGGTAATAACCAGATAACACAATATGAAGATGATAATGATGGGGTGATAACCAGATAACACAATATGAAGATGATAATGATGGGGGTAATAACCAGATAACACAATATGAAGATGATAATGATGGGGGTAATAACCAGATAACACAATATGAAGATGATAATGATGAGGGTAATAACCAGATAACACAATATGAAGATGATAATGATGGGGGTAATAACCAGATAACACAATGTGATAATGATGGGGGTAATAACCAGATAACACAATGTGATAATGATGAGGGTAATAACCAGATAACACAATGTTATAATGATGGGGGTAATAACCAGATAACACAATATGAATATGATAATGATGGGGGTAATAACCAGATAACACAATATGAAGATGATAATGATGGTAATAACAACCAGATAACACAATATGAAGATGATAATGATGGGTAATAATCAGATAACACAATATGAAGATGATAATGATGGGTAATAACCAGATAACACAATATGATGATGATAATGATGGGGGTAATAACCAGATAACACAATATGATGATGATAATGATCGGGGTAACAACCAGATAACACAATATGAAGATGATAATGATGGGTAATAACCAGATAACACAATATGAAGATGATAATGATGGGGTGATAACCAGATAACACAATATGAAGATGATAATGATGGGTAATAACCAGATAACACAATATGAAGATGATAATGATGGGGGTAATAACCAGATAACACAATATGAAGATGATAATGATGGGTAATAACCAGATAACACAATATGAAGATGATAATGATGGGGGTAATAACCAGATAACACAATATGAAGATGATAATGATGGGGTGATAACCAGATAACACAATATGAAGATGATAATGATGGGGTGATAACCAGATAACACAATATGAAGATGATAATGATGGGGGTAATAACCAGATAACACAATATGAAGATGATAATGATGGGGGTAATAACCAGATAACACAATATGAAGATGATAATGATGAGGGTAATAACCAGATAACACAATATGAAGATGATAATGATGATGAGGGTGATAACCAGATAACACAATATGAAGATGATAATGATGGGTAATAACCAGATAACACAATATGAAGATGATAATGATGGGGTAATAACCACATAACACAATATGAAGATGATAATGATGGGTAATAACCAGATAACACAATATGAAGATGATAATGATGGGTAATAACCAGATAACACAATATGAAGATGATAATGATGGGGTGATAACCACATAACACAATATGAAGATGATAATGATGGGGGTAATAACCAGATAACACAATATGAAGATGATAATGATGGGGGTAATAACCAGATAACACAATATGAAGATGATAATGATGGGGTGATAACCAGATAACACAATATGAAGATGATAATGATGGGGGTAATAACCAGATAACACAATATGAAGATGATAATGATGGGGGTAATAACCAGATAACACAATATGAAGATGATAATGATGGGGGTAATAACCAGATAACACAATATGAAGATGATAATGATGGGGGTAATAACCAGATAACACAATATGAAGATGATAATGATGAGGGTAATAACCAGATAACACAATATGAAGATGATAATGATGGGGGTAATAACCAGATAACACAATGTGATAATGATGGGGGTAATAACCAGATAACACAATGTGATAATGATGAGGGTAATAACCAGATAACACAATGTTATAATGATGGGGGTAATAACCAGATAACACAATATGAATATGATAATGATGGGGGTAATAACCAGATAACACAATATGAAGATGATAATGATGGTAATAACAACCAGATAACACAATATGAAGATGATAATGATGGGGGTAATAACCAGATAACACAATATGAAGATGATAATGATGGGGGTAATAACCAGATAACACAATATGAAGATGATAATGATGGGGGTAATAACCAGATAACACAATATGAAGATGATAATGATGAGGGTAATAACCAGATAACACAATATGAAGATGATAATGATGGGGGTAATAACCAGATAACACAATGTGATAATGATGGGGGTAATAACCAGATAACACAATGTGATAATGATGAGGGTAATAACCAGATAACACAATGTTATAATGATGGGGGTAATAACCAGATAACACAATATGAATATGATAATGATGGGGGTAATAACCAGATAACACAATATGAAGATGATAATGATGGTAATAACAACCAGATAACACAATATGAAGATGATAATGATGGGTAATAATCAGATAACACAATATGAAGATGATAATGATGGGGTGATAACCAGATAACACAATATGAAGATGATAATGATGGGGGTAATAACCAGATAACACAATATGAAGATGATAATGATGGGGGTAATAACCAGATAACACAATATGAAGATGATAATGATGGGGGTAATAACCAGATAACACAATATGAAGATGATAATGATGGGGGTAATAACCAGATAACACAATATGAAGATGATAATGATGAGGGTAATAACCAGATAACACAATATGAAGATGATAATGATGGGGGTAATAACCAGATAACACAATGTGATAATGATGGGGGTAATAACCAGATAACACAATGTGATAATGATGAGGGTAATAACCAGATAACACAATGTTATAATGATGGGGGTAATAACCAGATAACACAATATGAATATGATAATGATGGGGGTAATAACCAGATAACACAATATGAAGATGATAATGATGGTAATAACAACCAGATAACACAATATGAAGATGATAATGATGGGTAATAATCAGATAACACAATATGAAGATGATAATGATGGGTAATAACCAGATAACACAATATGAAGATGATAATGATGGGGTGATAACCAGATAACACAATATGAAGATGATAATGATGGGTAATAACCAGATAACACAATATGAAGATGATAATGATGGGGGTAATAACCAGATAACACAATATGAAGATGATAATGATGGGGGTAATAACCAGATAACACAATATGAAGATGATAATGATGGGGTGATAACCAGATAACACAATATGAAGATGATAATGATGGGGTGATAACCAGATAACACAATATGAAGATGATAATGATGGGGGTAATAACCAGATAACACAATATGAAGATGATAATGATGGGGGTAATAACCAGATAACACAATATGAAGATGATAATGATGAGGGTAATAACCAGATAACACAATATGAAGATGATAATGATGATGAGGGTGATAACCAGATAACACAATATGAAGATGATAATGATGGGTAATAACCAGATAACACAATATGAAGATGATAATGATGGGGTAATAACCACATAACACAATATGAAGATGATAATGATGGGTAATAACCAGATAACACAATATGAAGATGATAATGATGGGTAATAACCAGATAACACAATATGAAGATGATAATGATGGGGTGATAACCACATAACACAATATGAAGATGATAATGATGGGGGTAATAACCAGATAACACAATATGAAGATGATAATGATGGGGGTAATAACCAGATAACACAATATGAAGATGATAATGATGGGGTGATAACCAGATAACACAATATGAAGATGATAATGATGGGGGTAATAACCAGATAACACAATATGAAGATGATAATGATGGGGGTAATAACCAGATAACACAATATGAAGATGATAATGATGAGGGTAATAACCAGATAACACAATATGAAGATGATAATGATGGGGGTAATAACCAGATAACACAATGTGATAATGATGGGGGTAATAACCAGATAACACAATGTGATAATGATGAGGGTAATAACCAGATAACACAATGTTATAATGATGGGGGTAATAACCAGATAACACAATATGAATATGATAATGATGGGGGTAATAACCAGATAACACAATATGAAGATGATAATGATGGTAATAACAACCAGATAACACAATATGAAGATGATAATGATGGGTAATAATCAGATAACACAATATGAAGATGATAATGATGGGTAATAACCAGATAACACAATATGATGATGATAATGATGGGGGTAATAACCAGATAACACAATATGATGATGATAATGATCGGGGTAACAACCAGATAACACAATATGAAGATGATAATGATGGGTAATAACCAGATAACACAATATGAAGATGATAATGATGGGGTGATAACCAGATAACACAATATGAAGATGATAATGATGGGTAATAACCAGATAACACAATATGAAGATGATAATGATGGGGGTAATAACCAGATAACACAATATGAAGATGATAATGATGGGTAATAACCAGATAACACAATATGAAGATGATAATGATGGGGGTAATAACCAGATAACACAATATGAAGATGATAATGATGGGGTGATAACCAGATAACACAATATGAAGATGATAATGATGGGGTGATAACCAGATAACACAATATGAAGATGATAATGATGGGGGTAATAACCAGATAACACAATATGAAGATGATAATGATGGGGGTAATAACCAGATAACACAATATGAAGATGATAATGATGAGGGTAATAACCAGATAACACAATATGAAGATGATAATGATGATGAGGGTGATAACCAGATAACACAATATGAAGATGATAATGATGGGTAATAACCAGATAACACAATATGAAGATGATAATGATGGGGTAATAACCACATAACACAATATGAAGATGATAATGATGGGTAATAACCAGATAACACAATATGAAGATGATAATGATGGGTAATAACCAGATAACACAATATGAAGATGATAATGATGGGGTGATAACCACATAACACAATATGAAGATGATAATGATGGGGGTAATAACCAGATAACACAATATGAAGATGATAATGATGGGGGTAATAACCAGATAACACAATATGAAGATGATAATGATGGGGTGATAACCAGATAACACAATATGAAGATGATAATGATGGGGGTAATAACCAGATAACACAATATGAAGATGATAATGATGGGGGTAATAACCAGATAACACAATATGAAGATGATAATGATGGGGGTAATAACCAGATAACACAATATGAAGATGATAATGATGGGGGTAATAACCAGATAACACAATATGAAGATGATAATGATGAGGGTAATAACCAGATAACACAATATGAAGATGATAATGATGGGGGTAATAACCAGATAACACAATGTGATAATGATGGGGGTAATAACCAGATAACACAATGTGATAATGATGAGGGTAATAACCAGATAACACAATGTTATAATGATGGGGGTAATAACCAGATAACACAATATGAATATGATAATGATGGGGGTAATAACCAGATAACACAATATGAAGATGATAATGATGGTAATAACAACCAGATAACACAATATGAAGATGATAATGATGGGGTAATAACCAGATAACACAATATGAAGATGATAATGATGGGGTAATAACCAGATAACACAATATGAAGATGATAATGATGGGGTGATAACCAGATAACACAATATGAAGATGATAATGATGAGGGTAATAACCAGATAACACAATATGAAGATGATAATGATGGGGGTAATAACCAGATAACACAATATGAAGATGATAATGATGGGGGTAATAACCAGATAACACAATGTGATAATGATGAGGGTAATAACCAGATAACACAATGTTATAATGATGGGGGTAATAACCAGATAACACAATATGAAGATGATAATGATGGGGGTAATAACCAGATAACACAATATGAAGATGATAATGATGGGGTAATAACCAGATAACACAATATGAAGATGATAATGATGGGGTAATAACCAGATAACACAATATGAAGATGATAATGATGGGGTGATAACCAGATAACACAATATGAAGATGATAATGATGGGGGTAATAACCAGATAACACAATATGAAGATGATAATGATGGGGGTAATAACCAGATAACACAATATGAAGATGATAATGATGGGGGTAATAACCAGATAACACAATATGAAGATGATAATGATGGGGGTAATAACCAGATAACACAATATGAAGATGATAATGATGAGGGTAATAACCAGATAACACAATATGAAGATGATAATGATGGGGGTAATAACCAGATAACACAATGTGATAATGATGGGGGTAATAACCAGATAACACAATGTGATAATGATGAGGGTAATAACCAGATAACACAATGTTATAATGATGGGGGTAATAACCAGATAACACAATATGAATATGATAATGATGGGGGTAATAACCAGATAACACAATATGAAGATGATAATGATGGGTAATAACAACCAGATAACACAATATGAAGATGATAATGATGGGTAATAATCAGATAACACAATATGAAGATGATAATGATGGGTAATAACCAGATAACACAATATGAAGATGATAATGATGGGGTGATAACCAGATAACACAATATGAAGATGATAATGATGGGGTAATAACCAGATAACACAATATGAAGATGATAATGATGGGGGTAATAACCAGATAACACAATATGAAGATGATAATGATGGGGTAATAACCAGATAACACAATATGAAGATGATAATGATGGGGTGATAACCAGATAACACAATATGATGATGATAATGATGGGGGTAATAACCAGATAACACAATATGATGATGATAATGATCGGGGTAACAACCAGATAACACAATATGAAGATGATAATGATGGGGGTAATAACCAGATAACACAATATGAAGATGATAATGATGGGGTGATAACCAGATAACACAATATGAAGATGATAATGATGGGGTAATAACCAGATAACACAATATGAAGATGATAATGATGGGGGTAATAACCAGATAACACAATATGAAGATGATAATGATGGGGTAATAACCAGATAACACAATATGAAGATGATAATGATGGGGTAATAACCAGATAACACAATATGAAGATGATAATGATGGGGGTGATAACCAGATAACACAATATGAAGATGATAATGATGGGGTAATAACCAGATAACACAATATGAAGATGATAATGATGGGGGTAATAACCACATAACACAATATGAAGATGATAATGATGGGGTAATAACCAGATAACACAATATGAAGATGATAATGATGGGTAATAACCAGATAACACAATATGAAGATGATAATGATGGGGTGATAACCACATAACACAATATGAAGATGATAATGATGGGGGTAATAACCAGATAACACAATATGAAGATGATAATGATGGGGGTAATAACCAGATAACACAATATGAAGATGATAATGATGGGGGTAATAACCAGATAACACAATATGAAGATGATAATGATGAGGGTAATAACCAGATAACACAATATGAAGATGATAATGATGGGGGTAATAACCAGATAACACAATGTGATAATGATGGGGGTAATAACCAGATAACACAATGTGATAATGATGAGGGTAATAACCAGATAACACAATGTTATAATGATGGGGGTAATAACCAGATAACACAATATGAATATGATAATGATGGGGGTAATAACCAGATAACACAATATGAAGATGATAATGATGGTAATAACAACCAGATAACACAATATGAAGATGATAATGATGGGTAATAATCAGATAACACAATATGAAGATGATAATGATGGGTAATAACCAGATAACACAATATGAAGATGATAATGATGGGGTGATAACCAGATAACACAATATGATGATGATAATGATGAGGGTAATAACCAGATAACACAATATGATGATGATAATGATCGGGGTAACAACCAGATAACACAATATGAAGATGATAATGATGGGGGTAATAACCAGATAACACAATATGAAGATGATAATGATGGGGTGATAACCAGATAACACAATATGAAGATGATAATGATGGGGTGATAACCAGATAACACAATATGAAGATGATAATGATGGGGTAATAACCAGATAACACAATATGAAGATGATAATGATGGGGTAATAACCAGATAACACAATATGAAGATGATAATGATGGGGTAATAACCAGATAACACAATATGAAGATGATAATGATGGGGTGATAACCAGATAACACAATATGAAGATGATAATGATGGGGGTAATAACCAGATAACACAATATGAAGATGATAATGATGGGGGTAATAACCAGATAACACAATATGAAGATGATAATGATGGGGGTAATAACCAGATAACACAATATGAAGATGATAATGATGAGGGTAATAACCAGATAACACAATATGAAGATGATAATGATGATGAGGGTGATAACCAGATAACACAATATGAAGATGATAATGATGGGTAATAACCAGATAACACAATATGAAGATGATAATGATGGGGTAATAACCACATAACACAATATGAAGATGATAATGATGGGTAATAACCAGATAACACAATATGAAGATGATAATGATGGGTAATAACCAGATAACACAATATGAAGATGATAATGATGGGGTGATAACCACATAACACAATATGAAGATGATAATGATGGGGGTAATAACCAGATAACACAATATGAAGATGATAATGATGGGGGTAATAACCAGATAACACAATATGAAGATGATAATGATGGGGTGATAACCAGATAACACAATATGAAGATGATAATGATGGGGGTAATAACCAGATAACACAATATGAAGATGATAATGATGGGGGTAATAACCAGATAACACAATATGAAGATGATAATGATGGGGGTAATAACCAGATAACACAATATGAAGATGATAATGATGGGGGTAATAACCAGATAACACAATATGAAGATGATAATGATGAGGGTAATAACCAGATAACACAATATGAAGATGATAATGATGGGGGTAATAACCAGATAACACAATGTGATAATGATGGGGGTAATAACCAGATAACACAATGTGATAATGATGAGGGTAATAACCAGATAACACAATGTTATAATGATGGGGGTAATAACCAGATAACACAATATGAATATGATAATGATGGGGGTAATAACCAGATAACACAATATGAAGATGATAATGATGGTAATAACAACCAGATAACACAATATGAAGATGATAATGATGGGTAATAATCAGATAACACAATATGAAGATGATAATGATGGGTAATAACCAGATAACACAATATGAAGATGATAATGATGGGGTGATAACCAGATAACACAATATGATGATGATAATGATGAGGGTAATAACCAGATAACACAATATGATGATGATAATGATCGGGGTAACAACCAGATAACACAATATGAAGATGATAATGATGGGGGTAATAACCAGATAACACAATATGAAGATGATAATGATGGGGTGATAACCAGATAACACAATATGAAGATGATAATGATGGGGTGATAACCAGATAACACAATATGAAGATGATAATGATGGGGGTAATAACCAGATAACACAATATGAAGATGATAATGATGGGGGTAATAACCAGATAACACAATATGAAGATGATAATGATGAGGGTAATAACCAGATAACACAATATGAAGATGATAATGATGATGAGGGTGATAACCAGATAACACAATATGAAGATGATAATGATGGGTAATAACCAGATAACACAATATGAAGATGATAATGATGGGGTAATAACCACATAACACAATATGAAGATGATAATGATGGGTAATAACCAGATAACACAATATGAAGATGATAATGATGGGTAATAACCAGATAACACAATATGAAGATGATAATGATGGGGTGATAACCACATAACACAATATGAAGATGATAATGATGGGGGTAATAACCAGATAACACAATATGAAGATGATAATGATGGGGGTAATAACCAGATAACACAATATGAAGATGATAATGATGGGGTGATAACCAGATAACACAATATGAAGATGATAATGATGGGGGTAATAACCAGATAACACAATATGAAGATGATAATGATGGGGGTAATAACCAGATAACACAATATGAAGATGATAATGATGAGGGTAATAACCAGATAACACAATATGAAGATGATAATGATGGGGGTAATAACCAGATAACACAATGTGATAATGATGGGGGTAATAACCAGATAACACAATGTGATAATGATGAGGGTAATAACCAGATAACACAATGTTATAATGATGGGGGTAATAACCAGATAACACAATATGAATATGATAATGATGGGGGTAATAACCAGATAACACAATATGAAGATGATAATGATGGTAATAACAACCAGATAACACAATATGAAGATGATAATGATGGGTAATAATCAGATAACACAATATGAAGATGATAATGATGGGTAATAACCAGATAACACAATATGATGATGATAATGATGGGGGTAATAACCAGATAACACAATATGATGATGATAATGATCGGGGTAACAACCAGATAACACAATATGAAGATGATAATGATGGGTAATAACCAGATAACACAATATGAAGATGATAATGATGGGGTGATAACCAGATAACACAATATGAAGATGATAATGATGGGTAATAACCAGATAACACAATATGAAGATGATAATGATGGGGGTAATAACCAGATAACACAATATGAAGATGATAATGATGGGTAATAACCAGATAACACAATATGAAGATGATAATGATGGGGGTAATAACCAGATAACACAATATGAAGATGATAATGATGGGGTGATAACCAGATAACACAATATGAAGATGATAATGATGGGGTGATAACCAGATAACACAATATGAAGATGATAATGATGGGGGTAATAACCAGATAACACAATATGAAGATGATAATGATGGGGGTAATAACCAGATAACACAATATGAAGATGATAATGATGAGGGTAATAACCAGATAACACAATATGAAGATGATAATGATGATGAGGGTGATAACCAGATAACACAATATGAAGATGATAATGATGGGTAATAACCAGATAACACAATATGAAGATGATAATGATGGGGTAATAACCACATAACACAATATGAAGATGATAATGATGGGTAATAACCAGATAACACAATATGAAGATGATAATGATGGGGTGATAACCAGATAACACAATATGAAGATGATAATGATGGGGTGATAACCACATAACACAATATGAAGATGATAATGATGGGGGTAATAACCAGATAACACAATATGAAGATGATAATGATGGGGGTAATAACCAGATAACACAATATGAAGATGATAATGATGGGGGTAATAACCAGATAACACAATATGAAGATGATAATGATGGGGGTAATAACCAGATAACACAATGTGATAATGATGGGGGTAATAACCAGATAACACAATGTGATAATGATGAGGGTAATAACCAGATAACACAATATGAAGATGATAATGATGGGGGTAATAACCAGATAACACAATATGAAGATGATAATGATGGGGGTAATAACCAGATAACACAATATGAAGATGATAATGATGGGGGTAATAACCAGATAACACAATATGAAGATGATAATGATGGGGGTAATAACCAGATAACACAATATGAAGATGATAATGATGGGGTGATAACCAGATAACACAATATGAAGATGATAATGATGGGGGTAATAACCAGATAACACAATATGAAGATGATAATGATGGGGGTAATAACCAGATAACACAATATGAAGATGATAATGATGGGGGTAATAACCAGATAACACAATATGAAGATGATAATGATGGGGGTAATAACCAGATAACACAATATGAAGATGATAATGATGAGGGTAATAACCAGATAACACAATATGAAGATGATAATGATGGGGGTAATAACCAGATAACACAATGTGATAATGATGGGGGTAATAACCAGATAACACAATGTGATAATGATGAGGGTAATAACCAGATAACACAATGTTATAATGATGGGGGTAATAACCAGATAACACAATATGAATATGATAATGATGGGGGTAATAACCAGATAACACAATATGAAGATGATAATGATGGTAATAACAACCAGATAACACAATATGAAGATGATAATGATGGGTAATAATCAGATAACACAATATGAAGATGATAATGATGGGGTAATAACCAGATAACACAATATGAAGATGATAATGATGGGGTGATAACCAGATAACACAATATGAAGATGATAATGATGGGGTAATAACCAGATAACACAATATGAAGATGATAATGATGGGGGTAATAACCAGATAACACAATATGAAGATGATAATGATGGGGTAATAACCAGATAACACAATATGAAGATGATAATGATGGGGTGATAACCAGATAACACAATATGATGATGATAATGATGAGGGTAATAACCAGATAACACAATATGATGATGATAATGATCGGGGTAACAACCAGATAACACAATATGAAGATGATAATGATGGGGGTAATAACCAGATAACACAATATGAAGATGATAATGATGGGGTGATAACCAGATAACACAATATGAAGATGATAATGATGGGGTGATAACCAGATAACACAATATGAAGATGATAATGATGGGGGTAATAACCAGATAACACAATATGAAGATGATAATGATGGGGGTAATAACCAGATAACACAATATGAAGATGATAATGATGGGGTAATAACCAGATAACACAATATGAAGATGATAATGATGGGGGTGATAACCAGATAACACAATATGAAGATGATAATGATGGGGTAATAACCAGATAACACAATATGAAGATGATAATGATGGGGGTAATAACCAGATAACACAATATGAAGATGATAATGATGGGTAATAACCAGATAACACAATATGAAGATGATAATGATGGGTAATAACCAGATAACACAATATGAAGATGATAATGATGGGTTATAACCAGATAACACAATATGAAGATGATAATGATGGGGGTAATAACCAGATAACACAATATGAAGATGATAATGATGGGGGTAATAACCAGATAACACAATATGAAGATGATAATGATGGGGGTAATAACCAGATAACACAATATGAAGATGATAATGATGAGGGTAATAACCAGATAACACAATATGAAGATGATAATGATGGGGGTAATAACCAGATAACACAATGTGATAATGATGGGGGTAATAACCAGATAACACAATGTGATAATGATGAGGGTAATAACCAGATAACACAATGTTATAATGATGGGGGTAATAACCAGATAACACAATATGAATATGATAATGATGGGGGTAATAACCAGATAACACAATATGAAGATGATAATGATGGTAATAACAACCAGATAACACAATATGAAGATGATAATGATGGGTAATAATCAGATAACACAATATGAAGATGATAATGATGGGTAATAACCAGATAACACAATATGAAGATGATAATGATGGGGTGATAACCAGATAACACAATATGATGATGATAATGATGAGGGTAATAACCAGATAACACAATATGATGATGATAATGATCGGGGTAACAACCAGATAACACAATATGAAGATGATAATGATGGGGGTAATAACCAGATAACACAATATGAAGATGATAATGATGGGGTGATAACCAGATAACACAATATGAAGATGATAATGATGGGGTGATAACCAGATAACACAATATGAAGATGATAATGATGGGGGTAATAACCAGATAACACAATATGAAGATGATAATGATGGGGGTAATAACCAGATAACACAATATGAAGATGATAATGATGAGGGTAATAACCAGATAACACAATATGAAGATGATAATGATGATGAGGGTGATAACCAGATAACACAATATGAAGATGATAATGATGGGTAATAACCAGATAACACAATATGAAGATGATAATGATGGGGTAATAACCACATAACACAATATGAAGATGATAATGATGGGTAATAACCAGATAACACAATATGAAGATGATAATGATGGGTAATAACCAGATAACACAATATGAAGATGATAATGATGGGGTGATAACCACATAACACAATATGAAGATGATAATGATGGGGGTAATAACCAGATAACACAATATGAAGATGATAATGATGGGGGTAATAACCAGATAACACAATATGAAGATGATAATGATGGGGTGATAACCAGATAACACAATATGAAGATGATAATGATGGGGGTAATAACCAGATAACACAATATGAAGATGATAATGATGGGGGTAATAACCAGATAACACAATATGAAGATGATAATGATGAGGGTAATAACCAGATAACACAATATGAAGATGATAATGATGGGGGTAATAACCAGATAACACAATGTGATAATGATGGGGGTAATAACCAGATAACACAATGTGATAATGATGAGGGTAATAACCAGATAACACAATGTTATAATGATGGGGGTAATAACCAGATAACACAATATGAATATGATAATGATGGGGGTAATAACCAGATAACACAATATGAAGATGATAATGATGGTAATAACAACCAGATAACACAATATGAAGATGATAATGATGGGTAATAATCAGATAACACAATATGAAGATGATAATGATGGGTAATAACCAGATAACACAATATGATGATGATAATGATGGGGGTAATAACCAGATAACACAATATGATGATGATAATGATCGGGGTAACAACCAGATAACACAATATGAAGATGATAATGATGGGTAATAACCAGATAACACAATATGAAGATGATAATGATGGGGTGATAACCAGATAACACAATATGAAGATGATAATGATGGGTAATAACCAGATAACACAATATGAAGATGATAATGATGGGGGTAATAACCAGATAACACAATATGAAGATGATAATGATGGGTAATAACCAGATAACACAATATGAAGATGATAATGATGGGGGTAATAACCAGATAACACAATATGAAGATGATAATGATGGGGTAATAACCAGATAACACAATATGAAGATGATAATGATGGGGTAATAACCAGATAACACAATATGAAGATGATAATGATGGGGGTAATAACCAGATAACACAATATGAAGATGATAATGATGGGGTGATAACCAGATAACACAATATGAAGATGATAATGATGGGGTAATAACCAGATAACACAATATGAAGATGATAATGATGGGGGTAATAACCAGATAACACAATATGAAGATGATAATGATGGGGGTAATAACCAGATAACACAATATGAAGATGATAATGATGGGGGTAATAACCAGATAACACAATATGAAGATGATAATGATGAGGGTAATAACCAGATAACACAATATGAAGATGATAATGATGGGGGTAATAACCAGATAACACAATGTGATAATGATGGGGGTAATAACCAGATAACACAATGTGATAATGATGAGGGTAATAACCAGATAACACAATGTTATAATGATGGGGGTAATAACCAGATAACACAATATGAATATGATAATGATGGGGGTAATAACCAGATAACACAATATGAAGATGATAATGATGGGTAATAACCAGATAACACAATATGAAGATGATAATGATGGGGTAATAACCAGATAACACAATATGAAGATGATAATGATGGGGTAATAACCAGATAACACAATATGAAGATGATAATGATGGGGTAATAACCAGATAACACAATATGAAGATGATAATGATGGGGTAATAACCAGATAACACAATATGAAGATGATAATGATGGGGGTAATAACCAGATAACACAATATGAAGATGATAATGATGGGGTAATAACCAGATAACACAATATGAAGATGATAATGATGGGGTAATAACCAGATAACACAATATGAAGATGATAATGATGGGGGTAATAACCAGATAACACAATATGAAGATGATAATGATGGGGGTAATAACCAGATAACACAATATGAAGATGATAATGATGGGTAATAACCAGATAACACAATATGAAGATGATAATGATGAGGGTAATAACCAGATAACACAATATGAAGATGATAATGATGGGGTAATAACCAGATAACACAATATGAAGATGATAATGATGGGGTAATAACCAGATAACACAATATGAAGATGATAATGATGGGGGTAATAACCAGATAACACAATATGAAGATGATAATGATGGGGTAATAACCAGATAACACAATATGAAGATGATAATGATGGGGGTAATAACCAGATAACACAATATGAAGATGATAATGATGAGGGTAATAATCAGATAACATTTAACATTTATCCATCTCTACTCCCCTCTCTCTATCCATCTCTACTCCCCTCTCTCTATCCATCTCTACTCCCCTCTCTCTATCCATCTCTATCCCCTCTCTTTATCCATCTCTACTCCCCCCTCCCCTCTCTCTATCATCTCTATCCCCTCCTCTCCTCTCTCTATCCATCTCTACTCCCCCCTCCCTTCTCTCTATTCATCTCTACTCCCCCCTCCCCTCTCTCTATCATCTCTATTCCTTCCTCTCCTCTCTTTATCCATCTCTATCCCCTCCTCTCCTCTCTCTATCATCTCTATCCCCTCCTCCCCTCTCTCTATCCATCTCTACTCCCCCCTCCCCTCTCTCTATCATCTCTATCCCCTCCTCTCCTCTCTCTATCCATCTCTACTCCCCCCTCCCTTCTCTCTATTCATCTCTACTCCCCCCTCCCCTCTCTCTATCCATCTCTACTCCCCCTCCCCTCTCTCTATCCATCTCTACTCCCCTCTCTCTATCCATCTCTATCCCCTCCTCCCCTCTCTCTATCCCCTCCTCCCCTCTCTCTATCCATCTCTACTCCCATCTCTCTATCCATCTCTACTCCCCCTCCCCTCTCTCTATCCATCTCTACTCCCCCCTCTCCTCTCTCTATCCATCTCTACTCCCCCCTCTCCTCTCTCTATCCATCTCTACTCCCCCCTCCCCTCTCTCTATCATCTCTATCCCCTCCTCTCCTCTCTTTATCCATCTCTATCCCCTCCTCTCCTCTCTCTATCATCTCTATCCCCTCCTCTCCTCTCTTTATCCATCTCTACTCCCCCCTCCCCTCTCTCTATCCATCTCTACTCCCTCCTCTCCTCTCTCTATTCATCTCTACTCTCCTCCTCCCCTCTCTTTATCCATCTCTACTCTCCTCTCTCTATCCGTCTCTACTCCCCTCCTCCCCTCTCTCTATCCATCTCTACTCCCCTCTCTCTATCCATCTCTACTCCCCCCTCCCCTCTCTCTATCCGTCTCTACTCCCCTCTCCTCTCTCTATCCATCTCTACTCCCCTCTCTCTATCCATCTCTACTCCCCCCTCCCCTCTCTCTATCCATCTCTACTCCCCCCTCTCCTCTCTCTATCCATCTCTACTCCCCCCTCTCCTCTCTCTATCCATCTCTACTCCCCCCTCTCCTCTCTCTATCCATCTCTACTCCCCCCTCCCCTCTCTCTATCCATCTCTACACCCCCCTCTCCTCTCTCTATCCATCTCTACTCCCTCCTCCCCTCTTTCTATCCATCTCTACTCCCCCCTCCCCTCTCTCTATCCATCTCTACTCCCCCCTCCCCTCTCTCTATCCATCTCTACTCCCCCTCTCTCCTCTCTCTATCCATCTCTACTCCCCCCTCCCCTGTCTCTATCCATCTCTACTCCCATCTCTCTATCCATCTCTATCCCCTCCTCTCCTCTCTCTATCCATCTCTACTCCCCCCTCCCCTCTCTCTATCCCATCTCTACTCCCCCCTCTCTGTCCATCTCTACTCCCCCCTCTCCTCTCTCTATCCATCTCTACTCCCCTCTCTCTATCCATCTCTACTCCCCCCTCTCTGTCCATCTCTACTCCCCCCTCTCCTCTCTCTATCCATCTCTACTCCCCTCTCTCTATCCATCTCTACTCCCCCCTCTCCTCCAGCTCCTGAAAGAGATCAACAGGACCAGTGTGAGCCAGGCGCTGCGTGTCCGTCGCCAGGTCCCGGCCAGCCAATCAGATCCCAGGGCCTATGTTTCCGCCCACTTTAAGACCCTCCCCCAGGAGTTCACCCTCGGTGATGGGAGGAGCTATGGGGAGTTCCGGAACCGCCCCCTGCAAAACGGACAGGAATATGTGTTCTTCGTGCTGGCGCTGCTAGACCTGTCTAATAATGTGGGTTTGGGCTGGCGCTGCTAGACCTGTCTAATAATGTGGGTTTGGACTGGCGCTGCTAGACCTGTCTAATAATGTGGGTTTGGGCTGGCGCTGCTAGACCTGTCTAATAATGTGGGTTTGGGCTGGCGCTGCTAGACCTGTCTAATAATGTGGGTTTGGGCTGGCGCTGCTTGACCTGTCTAATAATGTGGGTTTGGGCTGGCGCTGCTAGACCTGTCTAATAATGTGGGTTTGGGCTGGCGCTGCTAGACCTGTCTAATAATGTGGGTTTGGGCTGGCGCTGCTAGACCTGTCTAATAATGTGGGTTTGGGCTGGCGCTGCTAGACCTGTCTAATAATGTGGGTTTGGGCTGGCGCTGCTAGACCTGTCTAATAATGTGGGTTTGGGCTGGCGCTGCTAGACCTGTCTAATAATGTGGGTTTGGGCTGGCGCTGCTAGACCTGTCTAATAATGTGGGTTTGGGCTGGCGCTGCTAGACCTGTCTAATAATGTGGGTTTGGGCTGGCGCTGCTAGACCTGTCTAATAATATGGGTTTGGGCTGGGAGTGGACACACACACACACACACACAGTAGCAGACACACACACACACACACACACACACAGTAGCAGACACACACCAGAAGCATGTGTTCTTACTTGCTGGACTAGGGTCAAACCTGGGTCTCCTGTTCGCCACATAACTCTGTTAGCCCACTGAGCTAAAGCCTAGTCATTAGCTAAGGTCTTCAGGTTTTCAAGTTACTCATCACACGAGTATGCTTAACACACACATAACATAACACACACACACTCTCTCTAACCACACACACACACACACACACACACACACACACACACACACACACACACACACACACACACTCTCTAACCTCTCTCTCTCTCTCTCCCTCTCTCTCTAGACAATGTATTCAACCAGCCCTTACTCTGACCCCGTGACCTCCAACGACGTGGATCCTCAGCCAATCGTAGACGAGGAGGAGGGGCTTCTGTGGGTGGTGGGGCCGGTAATGGCTGTCATCTTCATCGTCTGCATCGTCATCGCCATCCTGCTCTTCAAGAGGTGAGGAGAGGAGAGGAGAGGAGGGGAGAGGAGGGGAGGGGAGAGGAGAGGAGGGGAGGGGAGAGGAGAGGAGAGGAGGGGAGGGGAGAGGAGAGGAGGGGAGAGGAGGGGAGGGGAGAGGAGAGGAGAGGAGGGGAGAGGAGAGGAGAGGAGGGGAGGGGAGGGGAGGGGAGAGGAGAGGAGGGGAGGGGAGAGGAGAGGAGAGGAGAGGAGGGGAGGGGAGGGGAGGGGAGAGGAGAGGAGAGGAGAGGAGATACTTCTACTGTACAGACAGTTTCAGGTTGCTGATCAACTCTGTCATAACATGATGTTTCTGTCTCTTGTTCTGCTCACTCTGCTTCGTTGACCCAGTAAACCAGACAGGTAAGAAGAAGGATATACTCATTATTATCCCGTTAGAGACTCTGATTACCATCATGTTACCTAGGTTACAGCTATTAGAATCATGCTATGTTGAAACTACAGTGCAAAGAAAAGAAACTGAAGCACAATAATTAGTGTATCGTTTTCCCTCCATGCACCTGGTAATATGTAGCCTGGGTACCAGTCAGTTTCCCTCCATGTACCTGGTAATATGTAGCCTGGGTACCAGTCAGTTTCCCTCCATGTACCTGGTAATATGTAGCCTGGGTACCAGTCAGTTTCCCTCCATGCACCTGGTAATATGTAGCCTGGGTACCAGTCAGTTTTACTACATGCACCTGGTAATACGTAGCCTGGGTACAAGTCAGTGGAATGACAGCTAGACTGATGGGTAGCCAGACTTGGTCATATCAGGTTAGAGTTAGATAGACTAACTAGGTCATATGATAGGTTAGTTAGATAGAGTAGGTCATATGATATGTTAGTTAGATAGACTAGGTCATATGATAGGTTAGTTAGATAGACTAACTAGGTCATATGATAGGTTAGTTAGATCGACTAACTAGGTCATATGATAGGTTAGTTAGATAGACTAACTAGGTCATATGATAGGTTAGAGTTAGATAGACTAGGTCATATGATAGGTTAGTTAGATAGACTAACTAGGTCATATTATAGGTTAGTTAGATAGACTAGGTCATATGATAGGTTAGTTAGATAGACTAACTAGGTCATATGATAGGTTAGTTAGATAGACTAACTAGGTCATATGATAGGTTAGTTAGATAGACTAGGTCATATGATAGGTTAGTTAGATAGACTAACTAGGTCAGATGATAGGTTAGTTAGATAGACTAGGTCATATGATAGGTTAGTTAGATAGACTAGGTCATATGATAGGTTAGTTAGATAGACTAGGTCATATGATAGGTTAGTTAGATAGACTAGGTCATATGATAGGTTAGTTAGATAGACTAGGTCATATGATAGGTTAGTTAGATAGACTAGGTCATATGATAGGTTAGAGTTAGATAGACTAGGTCATATGATAGGTTAGAGTTAGATAGACTAGGTCATATGATAGGTTAGAGTTAGATAGACTAGGTCATATGATAGGTTAGTTAGATAGACTAACTAGGTCATATGATAGGTTAGTTAGATAGACTAGGTCATATGATAGGTTAGTTAGATAGACTAACTAGGTCATATGATAGGTTAGTTAGATAGACTAACTAGGTCATATGATAGGTTAGTTAGATAGACTAACTAGGTCATATGATAGGTTAGTTAGATAGACTAGGTCATATGATAGGTTAGTTAGATAGACTAACTAGGTCATATGATAGGTTAGTTAGATAGACTAACTAGGTCATATGATAGGTTAGTTAGATAGACTAACTAGGTCAGATGATAGGTTAGTTAGATAGACTAACTAGGTCATATGATAGGTTAGTTAGATAGACTAACTAGGTCATATGATAGGTTAGTTAGATAGACTAACTAGGTCATATGATAGGTTAGTTAGATAGACTAACTATGTCATATGATAGGTTAGTTAGATAGACTAACTAGGTCATATGATAGGTTAGTTAGATAGACTAGGTCATATGATAGGTTAGTTAGATAGACTAACTAGGTCATATGATAGGTTAGTTAGATAGACTAACTAGGTCATATGATAGGTTAGTTAGATAGACTAACTAGGTCATATGATAGGTTAGTTAGATAGACTAGGTCATATGATAGGTTAGTTAGATAGACTATCTAGGTCATATGATAGGTTAGTTAGATAGACTAACTAGGTCATATGATAGGTTAGTTAGATAGACTAACTAGGTCATATGATAGGTTAGTTAGATAGACTAACTAGGTCATATGATAGGTTAGTTAGATAGACTAGGTCATATGATAGGTTAGTTAGATAGACTAACTAGGTCATATGATAGGTTAGTTAGATAGACTAACTAGGTCATATGATAGGTTAGTTAGATAGACTAGGTCATATGATAGGTTAGTTAGATAGACTAACTAGGTCATATGATAGGTTAGTTAGATAGACTAGGTCATATGATAGGTTAGTTAGATAGACTAGGTCATATGATAGGTTAGTTAGATAGACTAACTAGGTCATATGATAGGTTAGTTAGATAGACTAACTAGGTCATATGATAGGTTAGTTAGATAGACTAACTAGGTCATATGATAGGTTAGTTAGATAGACTAACTAGGTCATATGATAAATTAGTTAGATAGACTAGGTCATATGATAGGTTAGTTAGATAGACTAACTAGGTCATATGATAGGTTAGTTAGATAGACTAACTAGGTCATATGATAGGTTAGTTAGATAGACTAACTAGGTCAGATGATAGGTTAGTTAGATAGACTAACTAGGTCATATGATAGGTTAGTTAGATAGACTAACTAGATCATATGATAGGTTAGTTAGATAGACTAGGTCATATGATAGGTTAGTTAGATAGACTAACTAGATCATATGATAGGTTAGAGTTAGATAGTTTGTTTTTTCCTTTTTTATAGAGAAAACCCCAGGCAGTGTGTGTGTGTGTGTGTGTGTGTGTGTGTGTGTGTGTGTGTGTGTGTGTGTGTGTGTGTGTGTGTGTGTGTGTGTGTGTGTGTGTGTGTGTGTGTGTGTGTGTGTGTGTGTGTGTGTGTGTGTGTGTTGCATCTGATGCAGTCAATGTGTTGTGTTTCAGGAAAAGAGCTGAGGCGGAGGGAAGGAAGGCTAGTTTCCCCTGCAGCAAGGCCATGTCCTCTCACCATCCTACAGATCCTGTGGAGCTACGCAGAATCAACTTCCAGACCCCAGGTAGACTATACACACACACACACACATACACACACACACACACACACACACACAGACACACAGACACACAGACACACACACACACACACACACACACACACACACACACACACACACACACACACACACACACACACACACACACACACACACAGACACACACACACACACACACACACACACACACACACACACACACACACAGACACACACACACACACACACACACACACACACACACACACACAGAAACAGACACAGATACACACACACACAGACACACACACACACACACACACACACACAGACACACACACACACACACACACACACACACACACACAGACACGTTGGTCTTCAGTGAGTTTTCCTGCTTGTCTCTTTTCCTTTCAGGAAGTTACTGTGTATCAGCTTTCCGCGGCTACAGACGATTGTCAAGTTAGTTGATCTTTGTCCCCCCTCTCTCTCTCTCTCTCTGGCTAACTAACCTTCATATTGTTCATTCCATCCCCATTTCAGGAACAACCGCTTTGGAAAATGGCAGAGTAATTTTAACTGTCAAGGCGCCGCTTAGTATTTTGTCATGCAGAATAAGTTTGTTCTGTTTTGTTGCTGGACTTCTGAATAATTTGAATGCAGTTTGTTCTAAAATCATTTGTTTTCATGACGTCTCTAGGACCTGGAGGTTTCTCTGAATGTGTCTTCCTGACCTGGGCCTGTTATCCCCAAAATGATCTCAATGCTAAATTCATGGTTTAAAACCTTTCGAAAGGAGCGTGGTTAAATCTCAGAGCTGTTTCCCGAATCCATCGTTACCTCAAGTTGTACTTGAAAACCCTTTGTCATTTCCCGACTGTCTCAGACCTCCCATTTAACCGCTAAGTGCGTCGGTTTTTTTTTTTCTTTTTTTTCCCCTTCCGCATAACTTTATACACAGAAGATCTCCGCTTCCCATAGAATCAAGATGTTTATCTGTCTCTCGATATGGCCGCTGATTACTTCAGAACGAAGATGGCTACAAATGCAAAGTTTACAAACAAGTGAAGGATAAAAAGATGGTTCACATGGAAACCCAGATGACTGCATTCAAATCTAAAAACACTATAAACCTATATATTTAAATAATATTGAAATCAATTTATTGTTCAATAAATGGTTTATATTTTGTTAATTTTAGGCTACTGTCTGTAATTTTGTGCAAAATATATTTTATGGTTGTGTAACAAGATGTGAACAATGATGTTTTGAATCTGTGATCTAGTGCATTATTCTAGGGTAGGCTAGGGCCTCATCCTCAGCATTATAATCTGTGATTTAGTGTATTATTCTAGGGTAGGCTAGGGCCTCATCCTCAGCATTATAATCTGTGATCTAGTGCATTATTCTAGGGTAGGCTAGGGCCTCATCCTCAGCATTATAATCTGTGATTTAGTGTATTATTCTAGGGTAGACTAGGGCCTCATCCTCGGCATTATAATCTGTGATTTTGTGTATTATTCTAGGGTAGGCTAGGGCCTCATCCTCAGCATTATAATCTGTGATTTAGTGTATTATTCTAGGGTAGGCTAGGGCCTCATCCTCAGCATTATAATCTGCCCTTTTGTTTGCAGCCATAGCCTGTAGGTGATAATGTCTCTCTAGGAGCTGATCTGTGGTCAGTATTGTGGTATAATTAAAATTAATTGATCTGAATGGAGAAATCTGACCTGAGATCAGCTCTGTATTTCCATCAGTTTCGACACATGGGCCAACAAAGGCCCTTAGTGAAAGTTCTCCCTTCCGTAGTGTTTTTTGGGGGAAACGCACGCGAGTACTTCGGCCGTTGTAGGAACGATGCATCGTTGATACACTCCTAAACGTAAGTTCCGTTGTTACCGGGATACCGGGCCCAGGAAAGACTCCAGGCCCCATGTGAGGCTGTTGCCTTGAAAATATCTGCTTAACACAACTCTTCATCACCACTACTCTTCATCACCACTACTCTTCATCACCACTACTCTTCGTCAACACTACTCTTCATCACAAGTACTCTTCATCAACACTACTCTTCATCAACACTACTCTTCATCATGAGTACTCTTCATCACCATAATACTACTCTTCATCACCACTACTCTTCATCACCACTACTCTTCATCACCACTACTCTTCATCACAAGTACTCTTCGTCAACACTACTCTTCATCACAAGTACTCTTCATCAACACTACTCTTCATCACGAGTACTCTTCATCACCATAATACTACTCTTCATCACCACTACTCTTCATCACCACTACTCCTTATCACAAGTACTCTTCGTCAACACTACTCTTCATCACAAGTACTCTTCATCAACACTACTCTTCATCACCACTACTCTTCATCACCACTACTCTTCATCACCACTACTCTTCATCAACACTACTCTTCATCAACACTACTCTTCATCACCACTACTCTTCATCACCACTACTCTTCATCACCACTACTCTTCATCAACACTACTCTTCATCACCACTACTCTTCATCAACACTACTCTTCATCATGAGTACTCTTCATCACCATAATACTACTCTTCATCACCACTACTCTTCATCGCCACTACTCTTCATCACAAGTACTCTTCGTCAACACTACTCTTCATCACAAGTACTCTTCATCAACACTACTCTTCATCACGAGTACTCTTCATCACCATAATACTACTCTTCATCACCACTACTCTTCATCACCACTACTCTTCATCACAAGTACTCTTCGTCAACACTACTCTTCATCACAAGTACTCTTCATCAACACTACTCTTCATCACAAGTACTCTTCATCACCACTACTCTTCATCACCACTACTCTTCATCACCACTACTCTTCATCACCACTACTCTTCATCACCACTACTCTTCATCACCACTACTCTTCATCAACACTACTCTTCATCACCACTACTCTTCATCAACACTACTCTTCATCATGAGTACTCTTCATCAACATAATACTACTCTTCATCACCACTACTCTTCATCACCACTACTCCTTATCACAAGTACTCTTCGTCAACACTACTCTTCATCACAAGTACTCTTCATCAACACTACTCTTCATCACCACTACTCTTCATCACCACTACTCTTCATCACCACTACTCTTCATCGCCACTACTCTTCATCACAAGTACTCTTCGTCAACACTACTCTTCATCACAAGTACTCTTCATCAACACTACTCTTCATCACGAGTACTCTTCATCACCATAATACTACTCTTCATCACGAGTACTCTTCATCACCACTACTCTTCATCACTAGTACTCTTCGTCAACACTACTCTTCATCACAAGTACTCTTCATCAACACTACTCTTCATCACAAATACTCTTCATCACCACTACTCTTCATCACCACTACTCTTCATCACCACTACTCTTCATCAACACTACTCTTCATCAACACTGCTCTTCATCAACACTACTCTTCATCAACACTACTCTTCATCACCACTACTCTTCATCAACACTACTCTTCATTACCACTACTCTTCATCAACACTAATCTTCATCATGAGTACTCTTCATCACCATAATACTACTCTTCATCACCACTACTCTTCATCGCCACTACTCTTCATCACAAGTACTCTTCGTCAACACTACTCTTCATCACAAGTACTCTTCATCAACACTACTCTTCATCACGAGTACTCTTCATCACCATAATACTACTCTTCATCACCACTACTCTTCATCACCACTACTCTTCATCACAAGTACTCTTCGTCAACACTACTCTTCATCACAAGTACTCTTCATCAACACTACTCTACATCACAAGTACTCTTCATCACCACTACTCTTCATCACCACTACTCTTCATCACCACTACTCTTCATCAACACTACTCTTCATCACAAGTACTCTTCATCAACACTACTCTTCATCACCACTACTCTTCATCACCACTACTCTTCATCAACACTACTCTTCATCACCACTACTCTTCATCAACACTACTCTTCATCATGAGTACTCTTCATCAACATAATACTACTCTTCATCACCACTACTCTTCATCACCACTACTCTTCATCACAAGTACTCTTCGTCAACACTACTCTTCATCACAAGTACTCTTCATCAACACTACTCTTCATCACGAGTACTCTTCATCACCATAATACTACTCTTCATCACCACTACTCTTCATCACCACTACTCCTTATCACAAGTACTCTTCGTCAACACTACTCTTCATCACAAGTACTCTTCATCAACACTACTCTTCATCACAAGTACTCTTCATCACCACTACTCTTCATCACCACTACTCTTCATCAACACTACTCTTCATCAACACTACTCTTCATCACCACTACTCTTCATCACCACTACTCTTCATCACCACTACTCTTCATCAACACTACTCTTCATCACCACTACTCTTCATCAACACTACTCTTCATCATGAGTACTCTTCATCACCATAATACTACTCTTCATCACCACTACTCTTCATCGCCACTACTCTTCATCACAAGTACTCTTCGTCAACACTACTCTTCATCACAAGTACTCTTCATCAACACTACTCTTCATCACGAGTACTCTTCATCACCATAATACTACTCTTCATCACCACTACTCTTCATCACCACTACTCTTCATCACAAGTACTCTTCGTCAACACTACTCTTCATCACAAGTACTCTTCATCACCACTACTCTTCATCACCACTACTCTTCATCAACACTACTCTTCATCAACACTACTCTTCATCACCACTACTCTTCATCACCACTACTCTTCATCACCACTACTCTTCATCAACACTACTCTTCATCACCACTACTCTTCATCAACACTACTCTTCATCATGAGTACTCTTCATCACCATAATACTACTCTTCATCACCACTACTCTTCATCACCACTACTCTTCATCACCACTACTCTTCATCAACACTACTCTTCATCACCACTACTCTTCATCAACACTACTCTTCATCACCACTACTCTTCATCACCACTACTCTTCATCACCACTACTCTTCATCAACACTACTCTTCATCACCACTACTCTTCATCAACACTACTCTTCATCATGAGTACTCTTCATCAACATAATACTACTCTTCATCACCACTACTCTTCATCGCCACTACTCTTCATCACAAGTACTCTTCGTCAACACTACTCTTCATCACAAGTACTCTTCATCAACACTACTCTTCATCACGAGTACTCTTCATCACCATAATACTACTCTTCATCACGAGTACTCTTCATCACCACTACTCTTCATCACTAGTACTCTTCGTCAACACTACTCTTCATCACAAGTACTCTTCATCAACACTACTCTTCATCACAAATACTCTTCATCACCACTACTCTTCATCACCACTACTCTTCATCACCACTACTCTTCATCAACACTACTCTTCATCAACACTGCTCTTCATCAACACTACTCTTCATCAACACTACTCTTCATCACCACTACTCTTCATCAACACTACTCTTCATTACCACTACTCTTCATCAACACTACGCTTCATCACCACTACTCTTCACCACCACTACTCTTCATCACCATAACACTACTCTTCATCAACAGAACACAACTCTTCATCAACAGAACTCTACTCTGCTTTTATATGGCTCTGAGAACCACACATCTAACACTAACCACTTCTAACTGGCTCTGGGTTGAAGTTGCCCTTAGGTACAGATCTAGGAACAGTTTACCCTCCCAAGATCCTAACCTGAAGCATTAGGCGAAACAATGTAAAACTGACTTAGGATCAGTGTCTATGGACAACTTCGGGGGAACTACTTTGTTATCCTGATAGTCTTACATCAATCAAAGAATAATATATCTTGCTTTCTCTCTGTCTCTCTCTGTCTCTCTGTCTCTGTCTCTGTCTCTCTCTCTCTCTCTCTCTCTCTCTGTAAGGCATGGCTAGTCACCCACCTATCCCCATCTCTGAGCTCGCTGATCATCTAGAACGTCTGAAAGCCAACGACAACCTGAAGTTCTCTCAGGAATATGAGGTATGAGTTTGTTTGAGGGAGACATCTTAGGAGTATGAGGTATGAGTTTGTTTTGAAGGAGACATCTCAGGAGTATGAGGTATGAGTTTGTTTTGAAGGAGACATCTCAGGAGTATGAGGTATGAGTTTGTTTTGAAGGAGACATCTCAGGAGTATGAGGTATGAGTTTGTTTGAAGGAGACATCTAAGGTGTATGAGGTGTGAGTTTGTTTTGAAGGAGACATCTCAGGAGTATGAGGTATGAGTTTGTTTGAAGGAGACATCTCAGGAGTATGAGGTATGAGTTTGTTTGAAGGAGACATCTCAGGAGTATGAGGTATGAGTTTGTTTTGAAGGAGACATCTCAGGAGTATGAGGTATGAGTTTGTTTTGAAGGAGACATCTCAGGAGTATGAGGTATGAGTTTGTTTTGAAGGAGACATCTCAGGAGTATGAGGTATGAGTTTGTTTTGAAGGAGACATCTCAGGAGTATGAGGTATGAGTTTGTTTTGAAGGAGACATCTCAGGAGTATGAGGTATGAGTTTGTTTGAAGGAGACATCTCAGGAGTATGAGGTATGAGTTTGTTTGAAGGAGACATCTCAGGAGTATGAGGTATGAGTTTGTTTTGAAGGAGACATTTTCACTCCCAATTATTCTGGTTTCATTATGCAATTCCTATTGAGTTCTACATCCTGTGTAGAAACCCTCTAGCCAGCTAGATACAACACACACACACACACACACACACACACACACACACACACACACACACACCTGTTTATGCCTTTTATCTTTTGACAGAGGTATCAGGGTTTAAATGTGAAGCAGAATCTTCCTCCTCTCACGTCTCCTGTTTTAACCAGAGATCTGTCTGTCAGTCTGTCTCAAAGAGATACTGCTTACAGACTGATGGTTATCAATGTTACGCTTCCAGAGAGATAGAGGGAGATGGAGAGAGGGGGGAGAGAGAGGGGGGAGCGGGAGAAGTGAGAGAAGGGAAAGGGAGAGAGCGAAAGCGGAAAGGAAAGAGATATAAAGACAGAGAGAGAGAGGGGAGAGAGTGAGAAAGAAAGCGAGAGAGGGGGAGAGAGAAGGCAGACAGGAGAGAGAGAGCGACAAAGACAGACTGAGAGAGGCGGGGGGAGAGGGGGGAGAGAGAGAGACAAAGACAGAGAGAGGAGAGAGAAAGAGAGAGAGGGGAGGGGGGAGAGAGAGAATGGAAAGAGAGAGAGAGAGAGAAAGCAGACAGGAGAGAGAAGTAAAGAGAGGAGAGAGAGGAGAGAGAAAGAAAGTGAGAGAGGGGGGAGAGAGAGAAGGCAGACAGGAGAGAGAGCGACAAAGACAGAGACTGAGAGAGGCGGGCGGAGAGAGAAAGTAAAGGGAGAGAGAGAAAGCAGACAGGAGAGAGAGAGACAAAGACAGAGACTGAGAGGCGGGCGGAGAGAGAAAATAAAGGGAGAGAGCGAAAGCAGACAGGAGAGAGAGAGAGAGACAAAGACAGAGAGAGAGAGAGAGGGGGGAGAGAGAGAAGGCAGACAGGAGAGAGAGAGATAAAGACAGAGACTGAGAGAGGCGGGGTGAGAGAGAAAGTAAAGGGAGAGAGAGAAAGCAGACAGGAGAGAGTGTTTTATCATGGCCATGTTCTGTACAATAGAGCACATTTTTGATTAGTCCTTAGAATATCTACATCATTCCACGAGAATACAACTGTAAAAAGTTGTTAATTAAGATGGAGAAAATTCTACTTTTAGGCCTGTGCATGCTGGATATGGAATCCGGAGGGCTCTAATTGGCTAGGGCTAGAACGAAGAGAGAGGATGGAGTAAGGTGGAGGGAAAGGGAGTGAGAGAGAGAGAGAAACTTGTGTAATGTTTACTGTTCATTTTTATTGTTTATTTCACTTTTGTTTATTGTCTACTTCACTTGCTTTGGCGATGTTAACATATGTTTCCCATGCCAATAAAGCCCCTTAAATTGAATTGAATTTAAATGTAATTGAGAGAGAGAGAGAAAGAGAGGGAGCAAGAGAGAGGGAGAGAGAGAGACGGGGGGGTTAGGACAGAGGGTAGTCAAACATAAATGATAGGGAGAGGGGCAGTCAAAAAGAGAAAATGGGGAAAGAGATGGAGAGAGAACGAGAGAGATGGAGGGATGGAGAGAGAACGAGAGAGATGAGGGGATGGAGAGAGAACGAGATAGATGGAGGGATGGAGAGAGAACGAGAGAGATGGAGGGATGGAGAGAGAACGAGATAGATGGAGGGATGGAGAGAGAACGAGAGAGATGGAGAGAGAACGAGAGAGATGGGGGGATGGAGAGAGAGAGAACGAGAGAGATGGGGGGATGGAGAGAGAACGAGAGAGATGAGGGGATGGAGAGAGAACGAGAGAGATGGAGGGATGGAGAGAGAACGAGAGAGATGGAGGGATGGAGAGAGAATGAGAGAGATGGGGGGATGGAGAGAGAACGAGATAGATGGAGGGATGGAGAGAGAACGAGAGAGATGGAGAGAGAACGAGAGAGATAGAGGGATGGAGAGAGAACGAGAGAGATGGAGGGATGGAGAGAGAACGAGAGAGATGAGGGGATGGAGAGAGAACGATAGAGATGGAGGGATGGAGAGAGAACGAGAGAGATGGAGGGATGGAGAGAGAACGAGAGAGATGGAGGGATGGAGAGAGAACGAGAGAGATGGAGGGATGGAGAGAGAACGAGAGAGATGGAGGGATGGAGAGAGAACGAGAGAGATGAGGGGATGGAAAGAGAACGAGATAGATGGAGGGATGGAGAGAGAACGAGAGAGATGGAGGGATGGAGAGAGAACGAGAGAGATGGCTGGATGGAGAGAGAACGAGAGAGATGGAGGGATGGAGAGAGAACGAGAGAGATGGAGGGATGGAGAGAGAATGAGAGAGATGGAGAGATGGAGGGATGGAGAGAGAACGAGAGAGATGGAAACACAAAAGCCATCATTATAGGTTGGAGACAGTTCTGTTATTACCATCATTATAGGTTGGAGACAGTTCTGTTATTACCATCATTATAGGTTGGAGACAGTTCTGTTATTACCATCATTATAGGTTGGAGACAGTTTGGTGTTGGACTGGGCTTCTGATTTTGTATTCTGTTGGGTAAAACGGAGCAATACATTTTTATTCCGTTTTCAAAATGTTTTGTTCCTGTTGCATGCCTGTACTGTCTTTTTTTTAAATTCAATTCAACCTTTGACCTGTTGTGGTGTAGTTCGTTGACACTTATTACCAAGGGTTGGAACCCGAAGTGAATTTCCACACGTTTCATTCTGAAGAAAACCATCATATTTTTTGTTTCCATTACGTTGTTCCGTCCAACAAAATGAAGTTCTGAAACGGTTTCAAACCAAAATAAGTAACGGTTTTATATCGTTCCTTTCTGTTCCTTTTTCAACCTCTGAAATAAACATTATTTTTATTTTATTTTTTACATTTAGCTCGACATTTAATGACTTCACCGATCAGTGCGGATAGAGCAGCTTGCTGTGAAGCGGGTAGGCGATTTAATTTAACGGGAAGTCGTTAAGAACAAATTGTAATTTTGCCGTATCTGCATGGTTTGATCTCACTGAAAGACAACAAAAAACCACACAAACTGCTACCAGTCAACTGACATGTTGAGGTTGAGGAGACAGAACGGAGGAACAAGTACGGGGCGTCTTGTTATAACATGCGTTTGCTAGCTAGCTGACAAGCTTGTGTTTACCTTCCGAGTTGACATGATGTTGGATCAGAGCTAACGTTAGCTAGCTAGCTAACAAGCTTGTGTGTACAGAGCAGCACTAGAATTAAAAACACATGTTACCTAATAGTCCCTTCACCCCTACCTACATGTACAAATGACCTCTAACCTGTACCCTCCGCACACTGACTCGATACCGGTACCCCCTGTATATAGCCTCGTTATTGTTATGTTATCGTGTTAACGTTACTAATTATTATTTTTTAACTTTAGTTTATTTGGTAAATCTTTTCTCAACTCTTCTTGAACTGCACTGTTGGTTAAGGGCTTGTAAGTCAGCATTTCACGGTAAAGTCTACACTTGTTGTATTCGGCGCGTTTGACAAATAAAGTTTGATTTGATTTGAGTAGTTAATCAATCCAATGTGAAAAGTGATAAAACTATTTATAATTAACTAGCAATAAAAAGTAAATCCATTCTTCTCTAATTAAACATCTCACCATCATTTCTGAATTCCACTTGTAATGTGGTCAGTAGACTACAGTAATCTACTTCAGAGGGGAGGGGCAGGTAGCCTACACACCCACTGGTAAAGATTTCCAGCTGGCGGGCAGATCCTGGAATAAGTTCCTGAGTGACAAAGTGAGGGCTTTGCATAGGCGCTTTGTTGCAAATTTTGTGAGACTGGGAAAAAAATGGTCGGGAACATAAAAGAGCTGGTTACCATGCTTTTAAAATAACGGTTCTGTTCCGGAACAGTATAGATCACTTTCGTTTTCGGTTTGGGTTCTGTTACTTAAATAATTTAGTTATCTACCGGTTTTCTGTTCTGTTCCCTGAACCGGTTCCAACCCTTGCTTATTACCCTTTGACAACGGTGTTATAGTCCATTGACCTCTGTGTTATAGTCCATAGACCCTGGCCAGCAGTTCACCTTGGAGCATTTTAATCAAAACTCTAACCTCTGACCTCTGTGTTGTAGTCCGTTGACCCCGGACAGCAGTTCACCTGGGAGCAGTCTAACCTGGAGGTCAACAAGCCAAAGAACCGCTATGCGAACGTCATCGCCTACGACCACTCCAGGGTTCTACTGTCCAGCATCGAGGGTAGGTTGGCAGTCACACACATACACGCTAACGTCATCGCCTACGACCACTCCAGGGTTCTACTGTCCAGCATCGAGGGTAGGTTGGCAGTCACACACATACAGGCTAACGTCATCGCCTACGACCACTCCAGGGTTCTACTGTCCAGCATCGAGGGTAGGTTGGCAGTCACACACATACACGCTAACGTCATCGCCTACGACCACTCCAGGGTTCTACTGTCCAGCATCGAGGGTAAGTTGACAGTCACACACATACAGGCTAACGTCATCGCCTACGACCACTCCAGGGTTCTACTGTCCAGTATCGAGGGTAGGTTGACAGTCACACACATACAGGCTAACGTCATCGCCTACGACCACTCCAGGGTTCTACTGTCCAGCATCGAGGGTAGGTTGACAGTCACACACATACAGGCTAACGTCATCACCTACGGCCACTCCAGGGTTCTACTGTCCAGCATCGAGGAAGAGACACACACACACACACTTTTCTTGCCAGTCTAAAAGTTCCTTCGCTGTCTTAATATGATATTACCACTTAGCAGAAGCATTTATCTAAAGTGACTTACAGTACAGTGAGTGTATGCTGTTTTTTTTGTAAAGCAGAGAGAGAGAAAGCGAGAGGGAGGGGCCCTGGCAGCTCCATAGAGGAGAGGGGGAAACCGTGGGTGGCAAAGCCCAGACAGATTACTCTTATCTGGGCAGAGCATGTATGAGAGTAGCCCATCCACCTCCTCGGTCCAGGAGCTCTCTTCTCTGTTTGTCTGTCTGTCCGGCCTGCGAGTCACGCACACACACATTAACATACAAGCATACACTCTCCTTCAGTCTTTCTCTCTCTCTCTCACACACGCACACACACACACACACACACACAAACAAACACATACATAACACACACACACACACACACACACACACACACACACACACACACACACACATCAAAGCCTATATGCAGGCTGCTGGTTTGAGAGACTGACTATGGATGAACATATACTGCTTCTACCATTACCTTGTGTGTGTGTGTGTGTGTGTGTGTGTGTGTGTGTGTGTGTGTGTGTGTGTGTGTGTGTGTGTGTGTGTGTGTGTGTGTGTGTGTGTGTGTGTGTGTGTGTGTGTGTGTGTGTGTGTGTGTGTGTGTGTGTGTGTGTGTGTGTGTGTGTGTGTGTGTGTGTGTGTGCACGAGAGTCAGAGAGAGAAAGAATAGGGCTCTGGTCACTAGTAGTTCACTATATAGGGAATAGGGCACTGGTCACTAGTAGTGCACTATATAGGGAATAGGGCTCTGGTCAATAGTAGTTCCCTATATAGGGAATAGGGCTCTGGTCACTAGTAGTTCACTATATAGGGAATAGGGCTCTGGTCACTAGTAGTGCACTATATAGGGAATAGGGCTCTGGTCACTAGTAGTTCACTATATAGGGAATAGGGCTCTGGTCACTAGTAGTTCACTATATAGGGAATAGGGCTCTGGTCACAAGTAGTTCACTATATAGGGAATAGGGCTCTGGTCACTAGTAGTTCACTATATAGGGAATAGGGCTCTGGTCACTAGTAGTTCACTATATAGGGAATAGGGCTCTGGTCACTAGTAGTTCACTATATAGGGAATAGGGGTCTGGTCACTAGTAGTTCACTATATAGGGAATAGGGCTCTGGTCACTAGTAGTTCACTATATAGGGAATAGGGCTCTGGTCACTAGTAGTTCACTATATAGGGAATAGGGGTCTGGTCACTAGTAGTTCACTATATAGGGAATAGGGCTCTGGTCACTAGTAGTTCACTACATAGGGAATAGGGCTCTGGTCACTAGTAGTTCACTATATAGGGAATAGGGCTCTGGTCACTAGTAGTTCACTATATAGGGAATAGGGCTCTGGTCACTAGTAGTTCACTATATAGGGAATAGGGCTCTGGTTACTAGTAGTTCACTATATAGGGAATAGGGCTCTGGTCACTAGTAGTTCACTATATAGGGAATAGGGCTCTGGTCACTAGTAGTTCACTATATAGGGAATAGGGCTCTGGTCACTAGTAGTTCACTATATAGGGAATAGGGCTCTGGTCACTAGTAGTTCACTATATAGGGAATAGGGCTCTGGTCACTAGTAGTTCACTATATAGGGAATAGGGCTCTGGTCACTAGTAGTTCACTATATAGGGAATAGGGCTCTGGTCACTAGTAGTTCACTATATAGGGAATAGGGCTCTGGTCACTAGTAGTGCACTATATAAGGAATAGGGCTCTGGTCACTAGTAGTGCTGTAACGGCAGGTTTCCTCCTCTTCGTCTGAAGAGGAGGTGTAGGGATCGGACCAAGACGCAGAGTGGAAAGTGTCCATAATTTATTATAAAATAAACTGATCACTACAATGAAACAAATTAACAAAAAGAATCCAACCGAAAACAGTCCTGTGTGGCACGAATACTAACACGAAAGACAAACACCCACAAACACACACGTGAACCCCGGCTGCCTAAGCATGATTCTCAATCAGGGACAACGATTGACAGCTGCCTCTGATTGAGAATCATACCAGGCCGAAGGCACAAAACCCCAACATAGAAAATCACACATCGACAACCCACCCAACTCACGCTCTGACCATACTAAATAAATACAAAACAAGAGAAAACAGGTCAGGAACGTGACAAGTGCACGATATAGGGAATAGGGCCCTGGTCACTAGTAGTTCACTATATAGGGAATAGGAATCTAGAGTAGTTCACTATATAGGGAATAGGAATCTCGAGTAGTGCACTATATAGGGAATAGGATCTGGTCACTAGTAGTTCACTATATAGGGAATAGGAATCTAGAGTAGTTGACTATATAGGGAATAGGGCTCTGGTCACTAGTAGTTCACTATATAGGGAATAGGGCTCTGGTCACTAGTAGTTCACTATATAGGGAATAGGAATCTAGAGTAGTTATTGGTATCAGTGAGGACTGTTTGTTAGTTATATATGTGATAGTGTTGGTATCAGGGAGGACTGTTTGTTAGTTATATATGTGATAGTGTTGGTATTAGGGAGGACTGTTTGTTAGTTATATATGTGATAGTGTTGGTATCAGGGAGGACTGTTTGTTAGTTATATATTTGATAGTGTTGGTATCAGGGAGGACTGTTTGTTAGTTATATATTTGATAGTGTTGGTATCAGGGAGGACTGTTTGTTAGTTATATATTTGATAGTGGTGGTATCAGGGAGGACTGTTTGTTAGTTATATATGTGATAGTGTTGGTATCAGGGAGGACTGTTTGTTAGTTATATATTTGATAGTGTTGGTATCAGGGAGGACTGTTTGTTAGTTATATATTTGATAGTGTTGGTATCAGGGAGGACTGTTTGTTAGTTATATATTTGATAGTGGTGGTATCAGGGAGGACTGTTTGTTAGTTATATATGTGATAGTGTTGGTATCAGGGAGGACTGTTTGTTAGTTATATATTTGATAGTGTTGGTATCAGAGAGGACTGTTTGTTAGTTATATATGTGATAGTGTTGGTATCAGGGAGGACTGTTTGTTAGTTATATATGTGATAGTGTTGGTATCAGGGAGGACTGTTTGTTAGTTTATATAATCTGACCTCAAAAGATATATCAAGAGCTTTGTGACCTGCTTTCTGACTCACTAGAATCAGGTCAGGGGTGTGTGTGTGTGTGTGTGTGCGTGTGTGTGTGTGCGTGCGTGTGTGTGTGTGTGTGTGTGTGTGTGTGTGTGTGTGTGTGTGTGTGTGTGTGTGTGTGTGTGTGTGTGTGTGTGTGTGTGTGTGTGTGTGTGTGTGTGTGTGTGTGTGTGTGTGTGTGTGTGTGTGTGTGTGTGTGTGTGTTTGTGAAGTGATTTGGGGGGATTATGGGCATAAGGCCCAGATGACTGATCCTGAAACAGACACAATCCTCTCCTATACAAACTGGTTATCAGCTGTGGTAGTTAACACAATCCTCTCCCATACAAACTGGTTATCAGCTGTGATATTTAACACAATCCTCTCCCATACAAACTGGTTATCAGCTGTGATATTTAACACAATCCTCTCCTATACAAACGGGTTATCAGCTGTGATAGTAACACAATCCTCTCCCATACAAACTGGTTATCAGCTGTGATAGTAACACAATCCTCTCCCATACAAACTGGTTATCAGCTGTGATTGTAACACAATCCTCTCCCATACAAACTGGTTATCAGCTGTGATAGTAACACAATCCTCTCAGTAGGTAAATATTACACTCAGTAGGTAAATATTACACTCAGTAGGTAAATATTACACTCAGTAGGTAAATATTACACTCAGTAGGTAAATATTACACTCAGTAGGTAAATATTACACTCAGTAGGTAAATATTACACTCAGTAGGTAAATATTACACTCAGTAGGTAAATATTACACCTGGTAGGTAAATATTACACTCAGTAGGTAAATATTACACTCAGTAGGTAAATATTACACTCAGTAGGTAAATATTACACTCAGTAGGTAAATATTACACTCAGAAGTTAAAAATTACACTCAGTTGTCTGAAAACCAAAAAGACAATACAAATGTATCACTCTCTCTCTCTCTCTTTCTCTCTCTCACTGTCCCACTCCTCCTCTCTCTCCCTTTATCTCCCCCCCGCCCCTCCAGGTATCCCAGGCAGCGACTACATCAATGCTAACTACATTGATGGCTACCGTCGTCAGAACGCCTACATAGCGACGCAGGGCTCTCTCCCCGAGACCTTCTGTGACTTCTGGAGACTGGTTTGGGAACAGCACACGGCCAACATCATCATGATGACCAAGCTCGAGGAGAAATCCCGGGTAAGGACTGATATCCCATGTTAAAATACAGCGAAGAGGACAGTTAGAAATCAGTAGACTGTTAGAAATTACATTTTTACATTTGAGTGATTTTCAGCAGACGCTCTTATCCAGAGCTTCTTATAGGAGCAGTTAGTGTCAGATCACTGTAAAGATGGGAGGAAGGAGGACAGATCAGATGATGATCAATGGGGGATGGAGATAGATCTTCAAGAACTATACTATGTCCTGGTTGTACCCACTAATGTCAACGTACAGTGTGGAGAGAATTTCTTCCGGTGTGGATGGTCAGGGGACCAGGGAACATAATTTACTAATCATTTGCAGACTGCAAATTGACCACAACAAGTGCAAACAGATACAGTATAATACTAGACTTTAAACAGAATCATTTCAAACTTTGTTTACATTTGTAAACCTATATGATGACATGTATCTCTTTATTATGCGTTTTAATACTCTTGGAACACAATTCCAAAATTTAAATCAGTTGGAGCTGATTTGCTGCTGGTGTTTTTTTTTTACTGTCTTTTATTTTCCAATAATAAATAAATAAATATATTGTTTTCTTGGAGGCTTAGAAAACTTGGCGTGGCCAAATAACATGTGGGGACCAGTTGGTGAGCCCTGCTGTATATTATGTGTATATACAGCAGTATGATTCTCCTATTAGGACTTCTAATAATCATGTATTTTCTCCCTCTAACGTGTTTCTAACATGGTGTTGTCACCTTTAGTCTTCCGTTTCTCTTCTTACCCCATGTAGAAACTAGGTACAACTTTCTCTTTCCACCATGCTTCTACTAATACTATGCTTATACTGTAGTACTGTCATGTACTATGTAGTACCATGACTAGTAGTACTAACATGTACTACTTAGTACCATGACTAGTAGTACTGCCATGCAGTATGTAGTACCATGACTAGTAGTACTGTCATGTACTATGTAGTACCATGACTAGTAGTACTGCCATGTACTATGCAGTACCATGACTAGTAGTACTGCCATGTACTACTTAGTACCATGACTAGTAGTACTGCCATGCACTATGTAGTACCATGACTAGTAGTACTGCCATGCACTATGTAGTACCATGACTAGTAGTACTATCATGTACTACTTAGTACCATGACTAGTAGTACTCCCATGTACTATGTAGTACCATGACTAGTAGTACTCCCATGTACTATGTAGTACCATGACTAGTAGTACTGGCATGTACTATGTAGTACCATAACTAGTAGTACTGTCATGTACTATGTAGTACCATAACTAGTAGTACTACCATGTACTATGTAGTACCATGACTAGTAGTACTAACATGCATTATGTAGTACCATGATATGGTCATATATGGATCAATATATAGTTATATATGGATAAATATATGGTTATATATGGGTAAATATATGGTCATATATGGATAAATATATGGTCATGTATGGATAAATATATGGATAAATATATGGATCAATATATAGTTATATATGGATAAATATATGGTTATATATGGATAATTATATGGTCATATATGGATAAATATTTGGTCATATATGGATAAATATATGGTCATGTATGGATATATATATGGTCATGTATGGATAAATATATGGTCATATATGGATAAATATATGGTCATATATAGATAAATATATTGTTATATATGGATAAATATATGGTTATATATGGATATGTATGGCTAAATATATGGTTCTATATGGATAAATACATAGATAAATACATCTATATGGATAAATATATGGTCATATATGGTTAAATGTATAGTTATATATGGATAAATGTATGGTTACGTATGGATAAATATATGGTCATATATGGATAAATATATGGTTGTATATGGATAAATATATAGTTACATATGGATAAATATATGGTTATATATGGATAAATATATGGATAAATATATGGTTATATATGGATAAATATATGGTTATATATGGATAAATATATAGTTACATATGGATAAATATATGGTTATGTATGGATAAATATATGGTTATATATGGATAAATATATGGTTATATATGGATAAATATATGGATATGTATGGCTAAATATATGGCTCTGGTAGTACCATGCTAATACTAACAATAATACTAATATTGTAGTATTACCATGTACTATATAGTACCATTTTAATAGCAGTACTAATACTGTGGTAGTAATGTACTGTAGTGCTGTGTGGTAGCTGCTGCCATGTCTCTTTTTCAACTCTCTCTCTCTCTCTCTCTCTCTCTCTGACCTGTTTCAGATGCCCTCTTATTTCTTCTCCAAGGCAAGACATCCCTCTCTCCTTCCCTCCTTTACCCTCCCCCTATCCCTCTCTCCTTCCCTCCCTCCTTCCTTCCCTCCCCCTATCCCTCCCTCCTTCCCTCCCTCCTTTACCCTCCCCCTATCCCTCTCTCATTCCCTCCCTCCTTTACCCTCCCCCTATCCCTCTCTCCTTCCCTCCCCCTATCCCCCTCTCCTTCCCTCCCTCCTTTACCCTCCTCCTATCCCCCTCTCCTTCCCTCCCTCCTTTACCCTCCCCCTATCACTCTCTCCTTCCCTCCTTCCTTCCCTCCCCCTAATCCCTCTCTCCTTCCCTCCTTCCTTCCCTCCCCCTATCCCTCTCTCCTTCCCTCCCTCCTTTACCCTCCCCCTATCCCTCTCTCCTTCCTTCCCTCCCTCCTTTACCCTCCCCCTATCCCTCTCTCCTTCCTTCCCTCCCTCCTTTACCCTCCCCCTATCACTCTCTCCTTCCCTCCTTCCTTCCCTCCCCCTAATCCCTCTCTCCTTCCCTCCTTCCTTCCCTCCCCCTATCCCTCTCTCCTTCCCTCCCTCCTTTACCCGTCCCCTATCCCTCCCTCCTTCCCTCCCTCCTTTACCCTCCCCCTATCCCCCTCTCCTTCCCTCCCCCTATCCCTCTCTCCTTCCCTCCCTCATTTACCCATCCCCTATCCCTCTCTCCTTCCCTCCTTCCTTCCCTCCCCCTATCCCTCTCTCCTTCCCTCCCTCCTTTACCCTCCCCCTATTCCTCTCTCCTTCCCTCCCTCCTTTGCCCTCCCCCTATCCCTCTCTCCTTCCCTCCCTCCTTTACCCTCCCCCTATCCCTCTCTCCTTCCCTCCCTCCCTCCTTTACCCTCCCCCTATCCCTCTCTCCTTCCCACCACCACCCCTCTCTCCCTTTACTCTCTTACTTCATTTCTGCTCACATGGTTTTCTGATCAAACACTATATTATTTTCTGTCTGGTTTTTAAAACACACTGAGAATGACTGAAATGCTCCTCCTCTAAAAACCACTTTTCGAGACTGAACAAAATGCACGTTGTCCACTAAGTTCACGTTGCATGTTGTGTGTGTTGTGCTCTTTGGATCTCGTCTCAAGGACGGGTCTACTTCCATTTCAGTTCAGTCCGTTCCTCTTCAAGAAGAAGATTTAGTACCATTTATTATCAATTTCATTTTGTTATTTCTTCTCAAGTCTCCAATTGGGATTTCAGTTCCTGTCCTGAATTGGCTGAATAGAAATGAAACTGACCCCCCAAAACGTTTGTCTGTTTAATCTAGACTGTAGCCACTAGTCATCCATGTTAGGTAGCTACTGTATATTACATCTAGACTGTAGCCACTAGTCATCCATGTTAGGCAGCTACTGTATATTACATCTAGACTGTAGCCACTAGTCATCCATGTTAGGTAGCTACTGTATATTACATCTAGACTGTAGCCACTAGTCATCCATGTTAGGCAGCTACTGTATATTACATCTAGACTGTAGCCACTAGTCATCCATGTTAGGTAGCTACTGTATATTACATCTAGACTGTAGCCACTAGTCATCCATGTTAGGTAGCTACTGTATATTACATCTAGACTGTAGCCACTAGTCATCCATGTTAGGTTAGGTAGCTACTGTATATTACATCTAGACTGTAGCCACTAGTCATCCATGTTAGGTAGCTACTGTATATTACATCTAGACTGTAGCCACTAGTCATCCAGGTTAGGTTAGGTAGCTACTGTATATTACATCTAGACTGTAGCCACTAGTCATCCATGTTAGGTAGCTACTGTATATTACATCTAGACTGTAGCCACTAGTCATCCATGTTAGGTTAGGTAGCTACTGTATATTACATCTAGACTGTAGCCACTAGTCATCCATGTTAGGTAGCTACTGTATATTACATCTAGACTGTAGCCACTAGTCATCCATGTTAGGTTAGGCAGCTACTGTATATTACATCTAGACTGTAGCCACTAGTCATCCATGTTAGGTTAGGCAGCTACTGTATATTACATCTAGACTGTAGCCACTAGTCATCCATGTTAGGTAGCTACTGTATATTACATCTAGACTGTAGCCACGAGTCATCCATGTTAGGTAGCTACTGTATATTACATCTAGACTGTAGCCACTAGTCATCCATGTTAGGCAGCTACTGTATATTACATCTAGACTGTAGCCACTAGTCATCCATGTTAGGTTAGGTAGCTACTGTATATTACATCTAGACTGTAGCCACTAGTCATCCATGTTAGGTTAGGTAGCTCCTGTATATTACATATAGACTGTAGCCACTAGTCATCCATGTTAGGCAGCTACTGTATATTACATCTAGACTGTAGCCACTAGTCATCCATGTTAGGTTAGGCAGCTACTGTATATTACATCTAGACTGTAGCCACTAGTCATCCATGTTAGGTAGCTACTGTATATTACATCTAGACTGTAGCCACTAGTCATCCATGTTAGGTAGCTACTGTATATTACATCTAGACTGTAGCCACTAGTCATCCATGTTAGGTAGCTACTGTATATTACATCTAGACTGTAGCCACTAGTCATCCATGTTAGGTAGCTACTGTATATTACATCTAGACTGTAGCCACTAGTCATCCATGTTAGGTTAGGCAGCTACTGTATATTACATCTAGACTGTAGCCACTAGTCATCCATGTTAGGTTAGGCAGCTACTGTATATTACATCTAGACTGTAGCCACTAGTCATCCATGTTAGGTAGCTACTGTATATTACATCTAGACTGTAGCCACTAGTCATCCATGTTAGGTAGCTACTGTATATTACATCTAGACTGTAGCCACTAGTCATCCATGTTAGGTAGCTACTGTATATTACATCTAGACTGTAGCCACTAGTCATCCATGTTAGGTTAGGTAGCTACTGTATATTACATCTAGACTGTAGACACTAGTCATCCATGTTAGGTAGCTACTGTATATTACATCTAGACTGTAGACACTAGTCATCCATGTTAGGTAGCTACTGTATATTACATCTAGACTGTAGCCACTAGTCATCCATGTTAGGTAGCTACTGTATATTACATCTAGACTGTAGACACTAGTCATCCATGTTAGGTTAGGCAGCTACTGTATATTACATCTAGACTGTAGCCACTAGTCATCCATGTTAGATTAGGCAGCTACTGTATATTACATCTAGACTGTAGCCACTAGTCATCCATGTTAGGTAGCTACTGTATATTACATCTAGACTGTAGCCACTAGTCATCCATGTTAGGTAGCTACTGTATATTACATCTAGACTGTAGCCACTAGTCATCCATGTTAGGTTAGGTAGCTACTGTATATTACATCTAGACTGTAGCCACTTGTCATCCATGTTAGGCAGCTACTGTATATTATATCTAGACTGTAGCCACTAGTCATCCATGTTAGGTAGCTACTGTATATTACATCTAGACTGTAGCCACTAGTCATCCATGTTAGGTAGCTACTGTATATTACATCTAGACTGTAGCCACTAGTCATCCATGTTAGGTTAGGTAGCTACTGTATATTACATCTAGACTGTAGCCACTAGTCATCCATGTTAGGTAGCTACTGTATATTACATCTAGACTGTAGCCACTAGTCATCCATGTTAGGTTAGGTAGCTACTGTATATTACATCTAGACTGTAGCCACTAGTCATCCATGTTAGGTAGCTACTGTATATTACATCTAGACTGTAGCCACTAGTCATCCATGTTTGGCAGCTACTGTATATTACATCTAGACTGTAGCCAATAGTCATCCATGTTAGGTTAGGCAGCTACTGTATATTACATCTAGACTGTAGCCACTAGTCATCCATGTTAGGCAGCTACTGTATATTACATCTAGACTGTAGACACTAGTCATCCATGTTAGGTAGCTACTGTATATTACATCTAGACTGTAGACACTAGTCATCCATGTTAGGTTAGGCAGCTACTGTATATTACATCTAGACTGTAGCCACTAGTCATCCATGTTAGGTTAGGCAGCTACTGTATATTACATCTAGACTATATTACATAGCTAATAGTACATTAAGGAGCTGCACTAGTATCAGACTATCAGACTATTAGACTGGACCATATCGCCTCAGTACATTAGTATTAGACTATATTAGACTGGACCATACAGCTTCAGTACATTAGTATCAGACTATATTAGACTATTAGACTGGACCATATCCCTTCAGTACATTAGTATCAGACTATATTAGACTATTAGACTGGACCATATCCCCTTAGTACATTAGTATCAGACTATATTAGACTATTAGACTGGACCATATCGCCTCAGTACATTAGTATCAGACTATATTAGACTGGACCATATCCCCTCAGTACATTAGTATCAGACTATATTAGACTATTAGACTGGACCATATCCCCTTAGTACATTAGTATCAGACTATATTAGACTATTAGACTGGACCATATCCCCTCAGTACATTAGTATCAGACTATATTAGACTATTAGACTGGACCATATCCCCTCAGTACATTAGTATCAGACTATATTAGACTATTAGACTGGACCATATCCCTTCAGTACATTAGTATCAGACTATATTAGACTATTAGACTGGACCATATCCCTTCAGTACATTAGTATCAGACTATATTAGACTATTAGACTGGACCATATCGCCTCAGTACATTAGTATCAGACTATATTAGACTGGACCATATCCCCTCAGTACATTAGTATCAGACTATATTAGACTATTAGACTGGACCATATCCCCTCAGTACATTAGCATCAGACTATATTAGACTATTAGACTCGACCATATCCCCTTAGTACATTAGTATCAGACTATATTAGACTATATTAGACTGGACCATATCCCTTCAGTACATTAGTATCAGACTATATTAGACTGGACCATATCCCCTCAGTACATTAGCATCAGACTATATTAGACTATTAGACTCGACCATATCCCCTTAGTACATTAGTATCAGACTATATCAGACTATTAGACTGGACCATATCCCTCAGTACATTAGTATCAGACTATATTAGACTATATTAGACTGGACCATATCCCTTCAGTACATTAGTATCAGACTATATTAGACTGGACCATATCCCCTCAGTACATTAGTATCAGACTATATTAGACTATTAGACTGGACCATATCGCCTCAGTACATTAGCATCAGACTATATTAGACTATTAGACTGGACCATATCCCCTCAGTACATTAGTATCAGACTATATTAGACTGGACCATATCCCCTCAGTACATTAGTATCAGACTATATTAGACTATTAGACTGGACCATATCGCCTCAGTACATTAGCATCAGACTATATTAGACTATTAGACTGGACCATATCCCCTCAGTACATTAGTATCAGACTATATTAGACTGGACCATATCCCCTCAGTACATTAGTATCAGACTATATTAGACTATTAGACTGGACCATATCGCTTCAGTACATTAGTATCAGACTATATTAGACTATTAGACTGGACCATATCCCCTCAGTACATTAGTATCAGACTATATTAGACTATTAGACTGGACCATATCCCCTCAGTACATTAGTATCAGACTATATTAGACTATTAGACTGGACCATATCGCTTCAGTACATTAGTATCAGACTATATTAGACTATTAGACTGGACCATATCCCCTCAGTACATTAGTATCAGACTATATTAGACTGGACCATATCCCCTCAGTACATTAGTATCAGACTATATTAGACTATTAGACTGGACCATATCCCCTCAGTACATTAGTATCAGACTATTAGACTGGACCATATCCCCTCAGTACATTAGCATCAGACTATATTAGACTATTAGACTGGACCATATCCCCTCAGTACATTAGTATCAGACTATATTAGACTATTAGACTGGACCATATCCCTTCAGTACATTAGTATCAGACTATATTAGACTATTAGACTGGACCATATCCCCTCAGTACATTAGTATCAGACTATATTAGACTATTAGACTGGACCATATCACCTCAGTACATTAGCATCAGACTATATTAGACTATTAGACTGGACCATATCCCTTCAGTACATTAGTATCAGACTATATTAGACTATTAGACTGGACCATATCCCCTTAGTACATTAGTATCAGACTATATTAGACTATTAGACTGGACCATATCCCTCAGTACATTAGTATCAGACTATATTAGACTATTAGACTGGACCATATCCCCTCAGTACATTAGTATCAGACTATATTAGACTGGACCATATCCCCTCAGTACATTAGTATCAGACTATATTAGACTGGACCATATCCCCTCAGTACATTAGCATCAGACTATATTAGACTGGACCATACAGCTTCAGTACATTAGTATCAGACTATATTAGACTATTAGACTGGACCATATCCCTTCAGTACATTAGTATCAGACTATATTAGACTATTAGACTGGACCATACAGCTTCAGTACATTAGTATCAGACTATATTAGACTGGACCATATCCCCTCAGTACATTAGTATCAGACTATATTAGACTATTAGACTGGACCATATCCCCTCAGTACATTAGTATCAGACTATATTAGACTGGACCATATCCCCTCAGTACATTAGTATCAGACTATATTAGACTGGACCATACAGCTTCAGTACATTAGTATCAGACTATATTAGACTATTAGACTGGACCATATCGCCTCAGTACATTAGTATCAGACTATATTAGACTATTAGACTGGACCATATCCCCTCAGTACATTAGTATCAGACTATATTAGACTATTAGACTGGACCATATCGCCTCAGTACATTAGTATCAGACTATATTAGACTATTAGACTGGACCATATCCCCTCAGTACATTAGTATCAGACTATATTAGACTGGACCATATCCCCTCAGTACATTAGTATCAGACTATATTAGACTATTAGACTGGACCATATCGCCTCAGTACATTAGTATCAGACTATATTAGACTATTAGACTGGACCATATCCCCTCAGTACATTAGTATCAGACTATATTAGACTATTAGACTGGACCATATCCCTTCAGTACATTAGCATCAGACTATATTAGACTATTAGACTGGACCATATCCCCTTAGTACATTAGTATCAGACTATATTAGACTATTAGACTGGACCATATCCCTTCAGTACATTAGTATCAGACTATATTAGACTGGACCATATCGTTTCAGTACATTAGTATCAGACTATATTAGACTGGACCATACAGCTTCAGTACATTAGTATCAGACTATATTAGACTATTAGACTGGACCATATCCCCTCAGTACATTAGTATCAGACTATATTAGACTATTAGACTGGACCATATCGCCTCAGTACATTAGCATCAGTCTACATAGACAGTAGGGAGCTACAATGTGCTATATTTACTCCAGTCATTCCCTGGTGTGTAACTCAGCTTCTCAGTAGAAATGCTATGGTCACATCCCATTTGTCACCCTATTCCCTATATAGTGCACTACTTTTGACCAGAGCCCTATGTCCCTGCAATAGACTAGTGTCCTGTCCAGGGGGTGTCCTGGTACATCAAGCTGTCTCACTACAGAAACAGGAGATAGACTAGTGTCCTGTCCAGGGGGTGTCCTGGTACATCAAGCTGTCTCCCTACAGAAACAGGATATAGACTAGAGTCCTGTCTAGGGGGTGTACTGGTACATCAAGCTGTCTCACTACAGAAACAGGAGATAGACTAGTGTCCTGTCCAGGGGGTGTCCTGGTACATCAAGCTGTCTCACTACAGGAACAGGAGATAGACTAGTGTCCTGTCCAGGGGGTGTCCTGGTACATCAAGCTGTCTCACTACAGTAACAGGAGATAGACTAGTGTCCTGTCCAGGGGGTGTCCTGTACATCAAGCTGTCTCACTACAGAAACAGGAGATAGACTAGTGTCCTGTCCAGGGGGTGTCCTGGTACATCAAGCTGTCTCCCTACAGAAACAGGATATAGACTAGAGTCCTGTCTAGGGGGTGTACTGGTACATCAAGCTGTCTCACTACAGAAACAGGAGATAGACTAGTGTCCTGTCCAGGGGGTGTCCTGGTACATCAAGCTGTCTCACTACAGGAACAGGAGATAGACTAGTGTCCTGTCCAGGGGGTGTCCTGGTACATCAAGCTGTCTCACTACAGTAACAGGAGATAGACTAGTGTCCTGTCCAGGGGGTGTCCTGTACATCAAGCTGTCTCACTACAGAAACAGGATAGACTTGTGTCCTGTCAAGGGGGTGTACTGGTACATCAAGCTGTCTCACTACAGAAACAGGAGATAGACTAGTGTCCTGTCCAGCGTCTCAGCCCAGTGGAAATCAGTACAGTATAAAGCTATATTATTATCCCAGCGTCTCAGGGAAAGAGAACAGATAATTACAGAGTAGCAATGGCCAGAAACACCAGAATCCAGTCTGGACGAGTGGAATGCAGAGCAGGCCTCCCCACTGGCTTTGATGTGAAACTGGATGGATCAGCTCATCCACATCGTTTGGTTTGGCCTGATTCTGCCATGGGCTCTCCAGGGGATTTCTGTGGTTTCTGAGGCTGGAAAAGAACTACAAATATGTCTGCTTGTTATGTGGAATTTTATGTGGTGCGGTGCTAAAGCATGCTGGGGTTTGGTGTTTGCATATTTGTAGAGGTTAGCACAACATCCTGTGACCACTTAGAGCTAGTTCAGTGTCTGATAGATAACTTAGAATAACACCTGTCTGTCTCTCACACACTGTACCTACACACACACACACTCTCTCTCTCCGTCTCTCTCTCTCTCTTCTCTCATTATCTCTCTCTCTGTCTCTTTCCGTCTCTCTCTCTTCTCTCATTATCTCTGTCTCTCTCTCTCTCCTCTCATTATCTCTCTCTCTCTCTGTCTCTCTCTCTCTCATCTCATTATCTCTCTCTCTCATTATCTCTCTCTCTATCCTATCTCTTCTCTCATTATCTCTGTCTCTCTCTCACACGTTCTCTCATTATCTCTCTCTCTCTTCTCTCTATGTGTCTCTATCTCTCTCTCTCTTCTCTCATTATCTCTCTCTCTTCTCTCTCTCTCTTTTATCTCATTATCTCTCTCTCTCCTCTCATTATATCTCCCTCTCTTCTCTCATTATCTCTTTCTCTCTCTCATTATCTCTCTCTCCTATCTCTTCTCTCATTATCTCCGTCTCTCTCGCACACATTCTCTCGCTCACATTCTCTCTCTCTCACTCTCTCATATTCTCTGTAAAAAACACACATTCTGTCTCTCTCTCTCTGTCTCTCTCTGTTTATGTCTCTCTCTGTGTCTCTCTCTCTCTCTCTCTCTCTGTCTCTCTCTCTCTTTTGTTCTCAGTCTTCTTACCCCTCCGCCCCCCTCT
>NW_026600264.1:491664-516664 GCF_029448725.1 Salvelinus fontinalis
TGTCCAGGTACTGTAGGTGTTCCTGTTGTCCAGGTCCTGTAGGTGTTCCTGTTGTCCAGGTACTGTAGGTGTTCCTGTTGTCCAGGTACTGTAGGTGTTCCTGTTGTCCTGTAGGTGTTCCTGTTGTCCAGGTACTGTAGGTGTTCCTGTTGTCCAGGTACTGTAGGTGTTCCTGTTGTCCTGTAGGTGTTCCTGTTGTCCAGGTACTGTAGGTGTTCCTGTTGTCCAGGTCCTGTAGGTGTTCCTGTTGTCCAGGTACTGTAGGTGTTCCTGTTGTCCAGGTACTGTAGGTGTTCCTGTTGTCCAGGTACTGTAGGTGTTCCTGTTGTCCAGGTACTGTAGGTGTTCCTGTTGTCCAGGTACTGTAGGTGTTCCTGTTGTCCAGGTACTGTAGGTGTTCCTGTTGTCAAGGTCCTGTAGGTGTTCCTGTTGTCCAGGTCCTGTAGGTGTTCCTGTTGTCCAGGTACTGTAGGTGTTCCTGTTGTCCAGGTCCTGTAGGTGTTCCTGTTGTCCAGGTCCTGTAGGTGTTCCTGTTGTCCAGGTCCTGTAGGTGTTCCTGTTGTCCAGGTCCTGTAGGTGTTCCTGTTGTCCAGGTCCTGTAGGTGTTCCTGTTGTCCTGTAGGTGTTCCTGTTGTCCAGGTACTGTAGGTGTTCCTGTTGTCCAGGTACTGTAGGTGTTCCTGTTGTCCAGGTACTGTAGGTGTTCCTGTTGTCCAGGTCCTGTAGGTGTTCCTGTTGTCCAGGTACTGTAGGTGTTCCTGTTGTCCAGGTACTGTAGGTGTTCCTGTTGTCCAGGTACTGTAGGTGTTCCTGTTGTCAAGGTCCTGTAGGCGTTCCTGTTGTCCAGGTACTGTAGGTGTTCCTGTTGTCCAGGTCCTGTAGGTGTTCCTGTTGTCCAGGTCCTGTAGGTGTTCCTGTTGTCCAGGTCCTGTAGGTGTTCCTGTTGTCCAGGTACTGTAGGCGTTCCTGTTGTCCAGGTACTGTAGGTGTTCCTGTTGTCCAGGTACTGTAGGTGTTCCTGTTGTCCAGGTACTGTAGGTGTTCCTGTTGTCCAGGTGGGCGAGGGCAGTGTGGAGAGCTGTTGAGATTGTGTCATCTGTGGATCTGTTGGGGCGGTATGCTAATTGGAGTGGGTCCAGTGTGTCTGGGTTTATGGAGATGACGTGTGTCATAACCAGCCTCTCAAAGCTCTTCATGATTACAGATGTGAGTTCTACAGGGTGGTAGTCGTTGTGGCATAACCAGCCTCTCAAAGCTCTTCATGATTACAGATGTGAGTTCTACAGGGTGGTAGTCGTTGTGACATAACCAGCCTCTCAAAGCTCTTCATGATTACAGATGTGAGTTCTACAGGGTGGTAGTCGTTGTGGCATAACCAGCCTCTCAAAGCTCTTCATGATTACAGATGTGAGTTCTACAGGGTGGTAGTCATTGTGACATAACCAGCCTCTCAAAGCTCTTCATGATTACAGATGTGAGTTCTACAGGGTGGTAGTCATTGTGACATAACCAGCCTCTCAAAGCTCTTCATGATTACAGATGTGAGTTCTACAGGGTGGTAGTCATTGTGACATAACCAGCCTCTCAAAGCTCTTCATGATTACAGATGTGAGTTCTACAGGGTGGTAGTCATTGTGACATAACCAGCCTCTCAAAGCTCTTCATGATTACAGATGTGAGTTCTACAGGGTGGTAGTCATTGTGACATAACCAGCCTCTCAAAGCTCTTCATGATTACAGATGTGAGTTCTACAGGGTGGTAGTCATTGTGACATAACCAGCCTCTCAAAGCTCTTCATGATTACAGATGTGAGTTCTACAGGGTGGTAGTCATTGTGACATAACCAGCCTCTCAAAGCTCTTCATGATTACAGATGTGAGTTCTACAGGGTGGTAGTCATTGTGACATAACCAGCCTCTCAAAGCTCTTCATGATTACAGATGTGAGTTCTACAGGGTGGTAGTCATTGTGACATAACCAGCCTCTCAAAGCTCTTCATGATTACAGATGTGAGTTCTACAGGGTGGTAGTCATTGTGACATAACCAGCCTCTCAAAGCTCTTCATGATTACAGATGTGAGTTCTACAGGGTGGTAGTCATTGTGACATAACCAGCCTCTCAAAGCTCTTCATGATTACAGATGTGAGTTCTACAGGGTGGTAGTCATTGTGACATAACCAGCCTCTCAAAGCTCTTCATGATTACAGATGTGAGTTCTACAGGGTGGTAGTCATTGTGACATAACCAGCCTCTCAAAGCTCTTCATGATTACAGATGTGAGTTCTACAGGGTGGTAGTCATTGTGGCATGAAGCCTTAGAGTTATTAGGAACAGGAATGATCCTGGTCATCTTAAAACATGTGGAGATTAACAGACCTGGACGAGGAGAGGTGTAACATTACAGACTGGGACGAGGAGAGGTGTAAACATTACAGACTGGGACGAGGAGAGGTGTAACATTACAGACTGGGACGAGGAGAGGTGTAACATTACAGACTGGGACAAGGAGAGGTGTAACATTACAGACTGGGACGAGGGGAGGTTGAACATTACAGACTGGGACAAGGAGAGGTTTAACATTACAGACCGGGACGAGGAGAGGTTGAACATTACAGACTGGGACAAGGAGAGGTTGAACATTACAGACTGGGACAAGGAGAGGTTGAACATTACAGACTGGGACAAGGAGAGATTGAACATTACAGACTGGGACAAGGAGAGGTTGAACATTACAGACTGGGACAAGGAGAGGTTGAACATTATAGACTGGGACAAGGAGAGGTTGAACATTACAGACTGGGACAAGGAGAGATTGAACATTACAGGCTGGGACAAGGAGAGGTGTAACATTACAGACTGGGTCAATGAGAGGTTGAACATTACAGACTGGGACAATGAGAGGTGTAACATTACAGACTGGACAAGGAGAGGTTTAACATTACAGACTGGGACAAGGAGAGGTTGAACATTACAGACTGGGACAAGGAGAGGTTGAACATTACAGACTGGGACAAGGAGAGGTTGAACATTACAGACTGGGACAAGGAGAGGTGTAACATTACAGACTGGGACAAGGAGAGGTGTAACATTACAGACTGGGACAAGGAGAGGTTGAACATTACAGACTGGGACAAGGAGAGGTGTAACATTACAGACTGGGACAAGGATAAGTTGAACATTACAGACTGGGACAAGGAGAGGTTGAACATTACAGACTGGGACAAGGAGAGGTTGAACATTACAGACTGGGACAAGGAGAGGTGTAACATTACAGACTGGGACAAGGAGAGGTTTAACATTACAGACTGGGACAAGGAGAGGTTGAACATTACAGACTGGGACAAGGAGAGGTTGAACATTACAGACTGGGACAATGAGAGGTGTAACATTACAGACTGGGACAAGGAGAGGTTGAACATTACAGACTGGGACATGGAGAGGTTGAACATTACAGACTGGGACAAGGAGAGGTTTAACATTACAGACTGGGACAAGGAGAGGTTGAACATTACAGACTGGGACAATGAGAGGTGTAACATTACAGACTGGGACAAGGAGAGGTTGAACAATACAGACTAGGACAAGGTGAGGTTTAACATTACAGACTGGGACAAGGAGAGGTTGAACATTACAGACTGGGACAAGGAGAGGTTGAACATTACAGACTGGGACAAGGAGAGGTTGAACATTACAGACTGGGACAAGGAGAGGTTGAACATTACAGACTGGGACAAGGAGAGGTGTAACATTACAGACTGGGACGAGGAGAGGTTGAACATTACAGACTGGGACGATGAGAGGTTGAACATTACAGACTGGGACGAGGAGAGGTTTAACATTACAGACTGGGACAAGGAGAGGTTGAACATTACAGACTGGGACAATGGGAGGTTGAACATTACAGTGAATACGCCTGCCAGCGGTTCTGCTCTGAGAACGCGCCCTGGAATAGCGTCCGGCCCCGAGGCCTTGCGTTGACCTGATTTAAGACCTTACTCACGTCGGCCTCGGAGAGAGAGATCACCCAGTCTTCTGGTTCGGCGGGGGGGGCATGTCATGCCAAATAGTGTCCCCCTCTACGTCACAATGGGATTCTATGAGTTCTAACTTCTGTTGCTAGGGCTGTTGCTAGAACACTAATAGTTTATGGAATCCCATTGTGACGTAGAGCGGGACACTATTTGGCATGACAGGCCCTCACTCACGGTACGGTGTTGCTGTCGAAGCATAAAATGATTTGAGTTTGTCTAGAAAAGAGGCACGGATGGTCACATGACGGCTGGGTCTTCCTTTGTAATCGGTAATGGACTGTAGTCCCTGTCACATCACGGCTGGGTCTTCCTTTATAGTCCGTAATGGACTGTAGTCCCTGTCACATCACGGCTGGGTCTTCCTTTGTAATCTGTAATGGACTGTAGTACCTGCCACATCACGGCTGGGTCTTCCTTTGTAATCTGTAATGGACTGTAGTCCCTGTCACATCACGGCTGGGTCTTCCTTTGTAATCTGTAATGGACTGTAGTCCCTGTCACATCACGGCTGGGTCTTCCTTTGTAATCTGTAATGGACTGTAGCCCCTGCCACATGACGGCTGGGTCTTCCTTTGTAATCTGTAATGGACTGTAGTCCATGTCACATCGCGGCTGGGTCTTCCTTTGTAATCTGTAATGGACTGTAGCCCCTGTCACATCACGGCTGGGTCTTCCTTTGTAATCTGTAATGGACTGTAGTCCCTGTCACATCACGGCTGGGTCTTCCTTTGTAATCTGTAATGGACTGTAGTCCCTGTCACATCACGGCTGGGTCTTCCTTTGTAATCTGTAATGGACTGTAGCCCCTGTCACATCACGGCTGGGTCTTCCTTTGTAATCCGTAATGGACTGTAGTCCCTGTCACATCACGGCTGGGTCTTCCTTTGTAATCTGTAATGGACTGTAGCCCCTGTCACATCACGGCTGGGTCTTCCTTTGTCATCTGTAATGGACTGTAGCCCCTGCCACATGCCGCGGGCGGCGGAGCCTGTGTAGTATGAGTCCACCTTAATCCTATAATGTCCTTTTGCTCTTTTGATGACTCTGAGGAGGTCGTAGAGGGACTTCGTATGTGTGTGTGTGTGTGTGTGTGTGTGTGTGTGTGTGTGTGTGTGTGTGTGTGTGTGTGTGTGTGTGTGTGTGTGTGTGTGTGTGTGTGTGTGTGTGTGTGTGTCGACAGAGAGGATCAAATGGATTCCTTTAATAGCTAGTTAGTTGCAGGTCAACATGTTGCTGTCCTTTAATAACTAGTTAGTTGCAGGTCAACATGTTGCTGTCCTTTAATAACTAGTTAGTTGCAGGTCAACATGTTGCTGTCCTTTAATAACTAGTTAGTTGCAGGTCAACATGTTGCTGTCCTTTAATAACTAGTTAGTTGCAGGTCAACATGTTGCTGTCCTTTAATAACTAGTTAGTTGCAGGTCAACATGTTGCTGTCCTTTAATAGCTAGTTAGTTGCAGGTCAACATGTTGCTGTCCTTTAATAGCTAGTTAGTTGCAGGTCAACATGTTGCTGTCCTTTAATAACTAGTTAGTTGCAGGTCAACATGTTGCTGTCCTTTAATAGCTAGTTAGTTGCAGGTCAACATGTTGCTGTCCTTTAGTAGCTAGTTAGTTGCAGGTCAACATGTTGCTGTCCTTTAATAACTAGTTAGTTCCAGGTCAACATGTTGCTGTCCTTTAATAACTAGTTAGTTGCAGGTCAACATGTTGCTGTCCTTTAATAGCTAGTTAGTTGCAGGTCAACATGTTGCTGTCCTTTAATAACTAGTTAGTTGCAGGTCAACATGTTGCTGTCCTTTAGTAACTAGTTAGTTGCAGGTCAACATGTTGCTGTCCTTTAATAGCTAGTTAGTTGCAGGTCAACATGTTGCTGTCCTTTAATAGCTAGTTAGTTGCAGGTCAACATGTTGCTGTCCTTTAATAACTAGTTAGTTGCAGGTCAACATGTTGCTGTCCTTTAGTAGCTAGTTAGTTGCAGGTCAACATGTTGCTGTCCTTTAATAACTAGTTAGTTCCAGGTCAACATGTTGCTGTCCTTTAATAACTAGTTAGTTGCAGGTCAACATGTTGCTGTCCTTTAATAGCTAGTTAGTTGCAGGTCAACATGTTGCTGTCCTTTAGTAGCTAGTTAGTTGCAGGTCAACATGTTGCTGTCCTTTAATAACTAGTTAGTTGCAGGTCAACATGTTGCTGTCATAGTTACACCCTGTAGAAGGATGAATCATTATAGCTCCATTTAGTTCCAGGTTACCCGTCGGCCCTGTAAGTACTACTGGGTTATCTTCTCTGCAATGGAGCGTTGTTTTAATATGTCATCCTACAGATGATACTGTGATACATAGACTGACTTTTGGAATGATTATGCATCATGTCTCTTGTTCCCGCCCCCATTTTTTCAGTGCTGGAGTGGGCCGGACTGGTTGTTTCATCGTGATTGACGCCATGGTGGAGCGAATCAAACACGAGAAGACAGTTGACATCTACGGTCACGTGACCCTCATGAGGTAAATGGGATGTTGAATCACTTCTTTGGGGGGGGGGGGGGGCATCTCTCATCCAACAAGCGTTCATTTTCAGAACGTTGAACCAATTACCACTGTAGGGACCATGTAGGAAATGACACATATTTTTTACAGACACATATCATTTTTTACGGACACGTCATTTTTTGCAGATACACATCCTTTTTTACAGATACATATAGTTTTTTACAGATACACATCATTTTTTACAGATATTATATAGTTTTTTACAGATACACATCATTTTTTACAGACACACATCATTTTTTACAGATACATATCATTTTTTACAGATACATATCATTTTGTACAGATACATATCATTTTTTACAGATACACATCATTTTTTACAGAGACATATCATTTTTTACAGATACATATCATTTTTTACAGATACATATCATTTTTTACAGATACATTTCATTTTTTACAGATACATATCCTTTTTTACAGACACATATCTTTTTTTGCAGACACATTTTTTACAGACACAAATTATCATTAAATTAACCCTGACTGAAACGTTCAACTTTTAGGTCCCAGCGGAACTACATGGTGCAGACGGAGGATCAGTACGCCTTCATTCACGACGCGCTGCTGGAAGCCGTCGCCTGCGGCAACACCGAGGTTCCGGCGCGAAACCTTCACGCCTACATCCAGAGACTGACCCAGATAGAACCGGCGGAGAACGTCACGGGCACGGAACTGGAGTTCAAGGTACGCTGTCAAGGTTCTAGGGTTCTGTGAAGCTGTTCTGGGAAAATAAAGTCGTGTCTGTGAGATCCAGGGCCGGCGTACCTCCTTGCCCGGGTTCAAATCAAATATTTAAATATTGATCATTTATTTTGACCGAGACGTGCAACGACAGCAAGACTCATCAATCTCAAATAAAGTGTCAGAGCGAGCAAAACAGCACCCCCTCTATCTCAGTATGTGTAGACCATGTATCTGATGCTGTCTGGACAGTGAAACAGCTCCTCTCTATCTCAGTATGTGTAGACCATGTATCTGATGCTGTCTGGACAGTGAAACAGAACCTCTCTGTCTCAGTATGTGTAGACCATGTATCTGATGCTGTCTGGACAGTGAAACAGCACCTCTCTGTCTCAGTATGTGTAGACCATGTGTCTGATGCTGTCTGGACAGTGAAACACCACCTCTCTGTCTCAGTATGTGTAGACCATGTATCTGATGCTGTCTGGACAGTGAAACAGCACCCCTCTGTCTCAGTATGTGTAGACCATGTATCTGATGCTGTCTGGACAGTGAAACACCACCTCTCTGTCTCAGTATGTGTAGACCATGTATCTGATGCTGTCTGGACAGTGAAACAGCACCTCTCTGTCTCAGTATGTGTAGACCGTGTGTCTGATGCTGTCTGGACAGTGAAACAGCGCCCCTCTGTCTCAGTATGTGTAGACCATGTATCTGATGCTGTCTGGACAGGGAAACAGCACCTCTCTGTCTCAGTATGTGTAGACCATGTATCTGATGCTGTCTGGACAGGGAAACAGCACCTCTCTGTCTCAGTATGTGTAGACCGTGTATCTGATGCTGTCTGGACAGGGAAACAGCACCTCTCTGTCTCAGTATGTGTAGACCATGTATCTGATGCTGTCTGGACAGTGAAACAGCGCCTCCTCTGTCTCAGTATGTGTAGACCATGTATCTGATGCTGTGTGGACAAGAAGGGTATAACATGTTAACGTACGTGACATGTCGTACTATGTTCTTGGCCAGATGAAAACATCATGACTGGTTGTGTTCATGCCACATTAAAAGGTCATCAATTTCTCCAATTAAATGACGTGTCTTTACTATAAAAACCTATAAAGAAACGTGGAGGACATAGGGGGTCCCGTGAACAAAACGTGTCCCCTTGTGGAAATGAGGGGGGAGGGGGTCAGACTACATCAACGGCAGCTTCATAGACGGATACAGGTGAGGAGGGAGGGGGTCAGACTACATCAACGGCAGCTTCATAGACGGATATAGGTGAGGAGGGAGGGGGTCAGACTACATCAACGGCAGTCCAACTGATTCCCTTCTGACTGCTGGCCCTGGTGAGATCTCAGTGTTCCATTGACTTCCTGTAGTTTCCTCTCTGTCCTTCTCTAATGAGCTGTTGTTCTTTCTCACCCGAGCCAAGCAACGGTCAGAGTGTGTGTGTGTGTGTGTGTGTGTGTGTGTGTGTGTGTGTGTGTGTGTGTGTGTGTGTGTGTGTGTGTGTGTGTGTGTGTGTGTGTGTGTGTGTGTGTGTGTGTGTGTGTGTGTGTGTTTGGGGTTTCGCTGACGCAGGATAAACTATGGTTCACGTGTGTGTCGAGACAGCCAGGGAGCCTGTGGTTTCCTCTCCCCCTCTCTTCTCTTCTTCCTCCCCCCTTCCTCCTCCTTCACCTCTCTTCTACCCCGCTCTTCTCTTCTTCCTCCCCCTTCCACCCCCCCTTCCTCCTCCTTCCCCTCTCTTCTCCCCCTCTCCTCTCTTCTTCCTCCCCCCTCCCCCCCTTCCTCCTCCTTCCCCTCTCTTCTCCCCCTCTCCTCTCTTCTTCCTCCCCCCTCCCCCCCTTCCTCCTCCTTCCCCTCTCTTCTCCTCCTCCCCCTCTCTTCCTCCCCCCTCCCCCCCTTCCTCCTCCTTCCCCTCTCTTCTCCCCCTCTCCTCTCTTCTTCCTCCCCCCTCCCCCCCTTCCTCCTCCTTCCCCTCTCTTCTCCCCCTCTCCTCTCTTCTTCCTCCCCCCTCCCCCCCTTCCTCCTCCTTCCCCTCTCTTCTCCCCCTCTCCTCTCTTCTTCCTCCCCCCTCCCCCCCTTCCTCCTCCTTCCCCTCTCTTCTCCCCCTCTCCTCTCTTCTTCCTCCCCCCTCCCCCCTTCCTCCTCCTTCCCCTCTCTTCTCCCCTCTCCTCTCTTCTTCCTCCCCCCTCCCCCCCCTTCCTCCTCCTTCCCCTCTCTTCTCCCCCTCTCTTCTCTTCTTCCTCCCCCCTCACCCCCTTCCTCCTCCTTCCCCTCTCTTCTCCCCCTCTCCTCTCTTCTTCCTCCTCCCTCCACCCTCCCGCTTCCTCCTCCTCCCCCTCTCTTCCTCCTCCTCCCCCTCTCCCCCCTCTCCCCCTGTTTGTTAGACTCTGTGCAAACTAAACTGTATAGCGGTCATGCTCTGTTCTACTATGTCATGATATAATTCATTATGTCATGTGATATTTTCTTATGAATTGTTAAGCCATATCTTATCTTGTTATAACACACTATGTCATGACATATCACGTCCCATAGCATCTAGCCAATGATAGGGTCAAGCTTAAATATTAAGTCATGCACTGTTCTGTTCTGCTGTGTCATTCTATGTCACATTATTACATGATGTGTAGCTATGTCACATTATAACACCCTATGTCACCACCCTTCCCTTCATAGTTCTTGACCAGTGTGAAGGCCCTCACACTTCCCTTCTCCTCGCACGTCATATCTTATGATACAATATATCATGCTATGTCACATTATAACACCCTATGTCATCTCCCTCCATCTCCATAGCGGTTGGCCAGTGCGAAGGCCCACACCTCCAGGTTTGTGAGTGCCAACCTGCCGTGTAACAAGTTCAAGAACCGTCTGGTGAACATCATGCCCTATGAGTCCACCAGGGTCTGTCTGCAGCCAATCAGAGGAGTGGAGGGGTCAGACTACATCAACGGCAGCTTCATAGATGGATACAGGTGAGGGGGGAGGGGGTCAGACTACGTCAACGGCAGCTTCATAGACGGATACAGGTGAGGAGGGAGGGGGTCAGACTACGTCAACGGCAGCTTCATAAACGGATACAGGTGAGGGGGGAGGGGGTCAGACTACGTCAACGGCAGTTTCATAGACGGATACAGGTGAGGAGGGAGGGGGTCAGACTACGTCAACGGCAGCTTCATAGATGGATACAGGTGAGGGGGGAGGGGGTCAGACTACGTCAACGGCAGCTTCATAGACGGATACAGGTGAGGGGGGAGGGTCTTACAGTAGCAGGCAACTTTAAACGATCAAAGACACACATTTCTTTCGAAAACAGCAGACATTTATTTGAAATTGTCTATTGATTGACAAAAACATTTGTATAGGACATATAAGAGAGGTTAGAAATAGTTATTGTAATACAATGCTTCTCAAACCTCTCCTCTGGGACTCCATCAGTACCATAGAGATACTATTATAGATAAACCTCTCCTCAGGGACTCCCAGATGTTTCAGCATGTTGTTATAGCCCTGAACTATCTCACCTGATTTACCTAGTCCAGGACTTGATGATTAGTTGACAAGTTGAATCAGGGGGGTCCTGAGGAGAGGTTTGGAGCGGCTGGGGGTCCTGAGGAGAGGTTTGGAACGGCTGGGAGTCATGAGGAGAGGTTTGGAACGGCTGGGGGTCCTGAGGAGAGGTTTGGAACGGCTGGGGGTCCTGAGGAGAGGTTTGGAACGGCTGGGGGTCCTGAGGAGAGGTTTGGAACGGCTGGGGGTCCTGAGGAGAGGTTTGGTACAGCTGGGAGTCATGAGGAGAGGTTTGGAACGGCTGGGGGTCCTGAAGAGAGGTTGGGAACGGCTGGGGGTCCTGAGGAGAGGTTTGGAACGGCTGGGGGTCCTGAGGAGAGGTTTAGAACGGCTGGGGGTCCTGAGGAGAGGTTGGGAACGGCTGGGGGTCCTGAGGAGAGGTTTGGAACGGCTGGGAGTCCTGAGGAGAGGTTTGGAGCAGCTGGGGGTCCTGAGGAGAGGTTTGGAACGGCTGGGAGTCCTGAGGAGAGGTTTGGAACAGCTGGGGGTCCTGAGGAGAGGTTTGGAACGGCTGGGAGTCCTGAGGAGAGGTTTGGAATGGCTGGGGGTCCTGAGGAGAGGTTTGGAGACGCTGGGGGTCCTGAGGAGAGGTTTGGAACGGCTGGGGGTTCTGAGGAGAGGTTTAGAATGGCTGGGGGTCCTAAGGAGAGGGTAGAGAACCACTGTTGTTATAGATGAACAATTCTATCCAAAAGTAAGATAAGAAACAGACAAAGCAAAACCAAAACTCAACATACAATATTAAAATAATATTAAAATGTGGCCTGGGGTGGAACACAACAGCACCGCCTGGAGTTTGTTAAACGGCATTGGAACTGGGGTGGAACACAACAGCACCGCCTGGAGTTTGTTAAACGACATTGGAACTGGGGTGGAACACAACAGCACCGCCTGGAGTTTGTTAAACGGCATTGAAACTGGGGTGGAACACAACAGCACCGCCTGGAGTTTGTTAAACGGCATTGGAACTGGGGTGGAACACAGCAGCACCGCCTGGAGTTTGTTAAACGGCATTGGAACTGGGGTGGAACACAACAGCACCGCCTGGAGTTTGTTAAACGGCATTGGAACTGGGGTGGAACACAGCAGCACCGCCTGGAGTTTGTTAAACGGCATTGGAACTGGGGTGGAACACAGCAGCACCGCCTGGAGTTTGTTAAACGGCATTGGAACTTGGATTGGAACCGGTGCTATTTATTTATTTATTTAACTTTTATTTAACTAGGCAAGGGGGAGAGAAAGAGAAGGAGATAGGGGAGAGGGGGATGAAGAGAGAAGGAGATAGGTGAGAGGGGGAGAGAGAGAGAAGGAGTTGGTGGAGAGGGGGATAATGTAGATCCATCTGAATGAGTGTAACATCTAGCTAACAGAGCAAGTGAAATGGAGGCTGCTTTCAGCAGTTTGTTGTCGCAGTGTGTCTGACAGTGTGTTTACACTAGGAAGCGGCATTGAAACGGTGAAACATCGGAAGCCATTCATTTTCAACGGAAGGACAGAGAGAGAAGCGGAGGGGGCAGTGGGGACTGTTAAGAAATGTGAGCATGGGCAAGGCAGTTGAACAGGGCAGCTGAACAGGGCAGCTGAACAGGGCAGCTGAACAAGGCAGCTGAACAGGGCAGCTGAACAGGGCAGCTGAACAAGGCAGCTGAACAGGGCAGCTGAACAGGGCAGCTGAACAAGGCAGCTGAACAGGGCAGCTGAACAGGGCAGCTGAACAGAGCAGATGAACAAGGCAGCTGGACAGGGCAGCTGAACAAGGCAACTGAACAGGGCAGCTGAACAAGGCAGCTGAACAAGGCAGCTGAACAGGGCAGCTGAACAAGGCATCTGAACAAGGCAGCTGAACAGGGCAGCTAAACAAGGCAGCTGAACAGAGCAGCTGAACAAGGCATCTGAACAAGGCAGCTGAACAGGGCAGCTGAACAGGGCAGCTGAACAGAGCAGCTGAACAAGGCAGCTGAACAGGGCAGCTGAACAGGGCAGCTGAACAGGGCAGCTGAACAGGGCAGCTGAACAAGGCAGCTGAACAGGGCAGCTGAACAGGGCAGCTGAACAGAGCAGCCGAACAAGGCAGCTGAACAAGGCAGCTGGACAGGGCAGCTAAACAAGGCAGCTGAACAGGGCAGCTGAACAGGGCAACTGAACAGGGCAGCTGAACAAGGCAGCTGAACAAGGCAGCTAAACAAGGCAGCTGAACAGGGCAGCTGAACAGGGCAGCTGAACAAGGCAGCTGAACAGGGCAGCTGAACAGGGCAGCTGAACAAGGCAGCTGAACAGGGCAGCTGAACAAGGCAGCTGAACAGGGCAGCTGAACAGGGCAGCTGAACAAGGCAGCTGAACAGGGCAGCTGAACAGGGCAGCTGAACAAGGCAGCTGAACAGGGCAGGACTAAAATTGGGAAAAACTGAACTTGATTAAAATCCTCCACGACCAATCGTAGCTCACCATAGCTTCCATCCCCTACTGGATTGGCTGACAGCGGCTGTTGATACGTAGCACTACCTAGCATGCTTGTTAGCACCCACATGAGGGCAAGGCTAGTGTAAACGTCCGCTGAGCCTTAGCCCAGTAACAGACCAGTTAACACAAGACAATAATGATGCCCTCAAATATTCATCAACGTGGGGGGGGGGGGGTCAACCCACCAGCAGTCAGCGTTTACTATGTATCAAACTTGATCATAGTAATGCTCCCTAAATGGCACCCTATTCCCTATGTAGTGCACTACTTTTGACCAGGGCCCTATAGAGAAGTAGGGAGCCACTTGGAACAGAGCCATAGAAATGAGGTCTAACAGGTTCTAGAGCTTCAGTGTTGTCAGACACGGTGACATTTAACCATGACTTTGACACGGTGAACTGAAATAAATCCCACTGTTTTCCACAGTGGTGTGTAACCTAATACACACCACTGTAACAGATAGACTGAAGGATAGAATACACTGAAACATGACGGGAGAATTAATAGACGTGTGAAGACACGTGTTTCCCACAGAAATCAGAGACCGGACAGATTTTTGTTTCTAATTTACGGGTCAACGTGTTGGATCGCAGTAAAAAAAATAGTTTGACGTCAGCAAACTCTTGTCATTTTGTGCTGCAACACTGATAATAACTGTGGCCGTTAATGGTCGGCGCCACACTCTCTGAGGTTATGCACGAAATGAAGGAGCGTGGCTTTAAAACAGGAAGAAACATGGTATGTGACTAATGAGGATGTGTTTTACTGTGGTTCTGGTCTTACCCTGCTTGTCCCGTCGTTCATACGGAGAGTCACTACATCGACCTGCCTCCGTTGCCGTCTTCCTGTTTTATTGTGGTTCTGGTCTTACCCTGCTTGACCCGTCGTTCATACGGAGAGTCACTACATCGACCTCCGTTGCCGTCTTCCTGTTTTATTGTGGTTCTGGTCTTACCCTGCTTGACCCGTCGTTCATACGGAGAGTCACTACATCGACCTCCGTTGCCGTCTTCCTGTTTTATTGTGGTTCTGGTCTTACCCTGCTTGACCCGTCGTTCATACGGAGAGTCACTACATCGACCTCCGTTGCCGTCTTCCTGTTTTATTGTGGTTCTGGTCTTACCCTGCTTGTCCCGTCGTTCATACGGAGAGTCACTACATCGACCTGCCTCCGTTGCTGTCTTCCTGTTTTCTGAAACGACCTTCTGTCTGACGCTGTCTGAGGTACAGGGGACTACGTCATCGCACCGTGGCAAGAGGCTGGGCCAGGTGCATTCCAGGCCCCACTACATTACAGACATTTCATTGCATGAAACCATGTCACGTCATTGACTGTGCAGTCTGGCATCAGATTGCTGTAGCAGATGATGTGGTTAGCTGATATGTTTAAACACCTGTCCAGGTGTTGTGAGAACTGGCAGGTGTCTGTAATGTAGTCATCCTGGAACGCACCCTATCCAGGTGTTGTGAGAGCTGGCAGGTGTCTGTAATGTAGTCATCCTGGAACGCGCCCTATCCAGGTGTTGTGAGAGCTGGCAGGTGTCTGTAATGTAGTCATCCTGGAACACACCCTGTGAGAGCTGGCAGGTGTCTGTAATGTAGTCATCCTGGAACGCGCCATATCCAGGTGTTGTGAGAGCTGGCAGGTGTCTGTAATGTAGTCATCCTGGAACGCACCCTATCCAGGTGTTGTGAGAGCTGGCAGGTGTCTGTAATGTAGTCATCCTGGAACGCGCCCTATCCAGGTGTTGTGAGAGCTGGCAGGTGTCTGTAATGTAGTCATCCTGGAACGAGCCCTGTCCAGGTGTTGTGAGAGCTGGCAGGTGTCTGTAATGTAGTCATCCTGGAACGAGCCCTGTCCAGGTGTTGTGAGAGCTGGCAGGTATCTGTAATGTAGTCATCCTGGAACGCGCCCTATCCAGGTGTTGTGAGAGCTGGCAGGTGTCTGTAATGTAGTCATCCTGGAACGAGCCCTGTCCAGGTGTTGTGAGAGCTGGCAGGTATCTGTAATGTAGTCATCCTCTAACATTATTAAAATAATTCCAAACAAACATTTTTTTTTTTTTTTTTAGTTTATATACATATTTTCTGGAGATATATTAAAAAAAGGGAAGATACAGTTTTTGAAATAGATGTACAATTATATCCATTTTTTAACAACAAGGGGAGTAAGTATCGTACATAGAGATTACAATCAAAAGACTCTCCCCGCCCCAACAAGCAAAATAATACCCAACATGCAATATTTAAATAATATTCAAACAAAACCCAACATTCCCTGTTAGTCCACTGACAATGTTTTATATATTTTATATTTAACCGTTATTTAACCAGGCGAGTCAGTTAAAAACAAATTATTATTTACAATGACTACCTGCAGTCCTATATATACAGGTGATTAACATTTTATTAAAATACAATGAATACAAAGGCATGAAAAAATATCCCTTTCACACACAGACCAAAATCCCACTCATTTACAATGCCTGCATGTTTATACCAGGTTATTGGTACATCTGAAATGGATAGTGTGTGTAAAAAACATGGAGAAATACAACCCACTTAAAGACCTAGTCGTGATTCCTGCATTTTCACAGACCCTGGAACCAAAATACAGCTATGAGTCTGTGTGAACGGTTCGCTGCTTTTTTTTTTTTACATGTAAATTCATTAACACTTCCGTTGTTTAAAACCTCCCTAATTGGAACTGCAAATAGCCCCCGTGGTTTAACAGTACCCCCACCCCTCCCAATTGGCCAGTGATATGTATAAAAGGGGTATACCTCCCAAAATATATTTACTCAACTAGGCAAGTCAGTTAAGAACAAATTCTTATTTACAATGACGGCCAATCCCGGACGGGGCTGGGCCAATTGTGCGCCTCCCTACGAGACTCCCAACCACGGCCGGTTGTGATACAGCCTGGAATCCAACCAGGGTCTGTAGTGACATCTCTAGCACTGAGATGCAGTGACTTAGACCCCTGCGCCACTCGGGAGTGATCACTAAGGGCTTGTATGAAAGGGGCTCATATAAACATTGCCTCCGATTTTGTTTACAGGTCGCATACCACATCGTCTGTCTGAAATGGGTATAAAGAAACATTTAGTCAAATGATTTCTTGACTAAATCTCCTCTGCTGACATTGTATCTGAGATTCGTTCTCCTTGATTAGTTGGTCTGGTTGGGTCCACAACTACCAGGGACAGCAGTGAAATCAGAAAGATCCATATTAAAATCCACACCGTGAAATAACTCAGAGTCCATCTCCCAAACCACGTGGCGCACATTGCCCCCAGTGTTGCCCCTAGTCTCCCTGCCTTCCCATAGCTGCTACTGCTGCGTCTCAGAGCAGCAGACAGAGCCACCCCTGCAGCTGCCGCCGGACCAAACAGAGCTCCCATGGTGCCCCAGTGCCCGAGGATGGACTGGGACTTCAAGGCTGCTAGTATCCCTGTTCCTATGCCTGCTGCTGCCCTCAGTTTGACGGCTCCCTTACCAAACTGAACCGACACCCCTGCTGCCAACGCAGCCGTAAAAGGAGACACGACAATAAAGATGACTTTCACCGCCATTTCTACAGTGTATTGGTACACGGTCAGGATGTCAGTCAGTCCTCCGATGGCTGTTTCCAAGAGGAATCCCACACCTCCGCATATAGCAGAGGTCCCCATCAGAACCACTGTTACGACCGCAGCCACCTCCGTAGCGTCCGGCTCAGTCTCCCCAGCCTTCCTGATTGCCATGGAGGCAGCGAGGCACAGTATTCCTCCTACTACCATGGGCAGAAACAACATCAGGAACATTCCTATCAAGAGGGTCAGGTAGGTGATGAACCCTTTGTCTGCCTCTGATTCTCCCTTGTTAATGTCTTCCGGCGGAGGGCCCAGGCCACCGAGTTCTGCTGCCATTGTGGAGGATAGTAGGTAACCTCCGGGTACGCCAGAGATGAAGCCCAGCACCGCCGCTCCTACAGCCTTCCAGATATCTATCAGGAGAGGGGGAGGAAGGGAGGGGTGGAAAGAGAGAGAGACAGAGACAGACAGACAGAGAGAGAGACAGAGACAGACAGAGAGAGAGAGACAGAGAGAGAGGGAGACACAGAGAGAGACAGACAGACAGAGAGACAGACAGAGACAGAAACAGACAGAGAGAGAGACAGAGAGAGAGGGAGACACAGAGACAGACAGACAGACAGACAGACAGACAGACAGACAGACAGACAGACAGACAGAGAGACAGACAGACAGAGAGAGACAGAGACAGAGACAGACAGAGAGAGAGAGACAGAGAGAGAGGGAGACACAGAGAGAGACAGACAGACAGACAGAGAGACAGACAGAGAGAGACAGAGACAGACAGAGAGAGAGACAGAGACAGACAGAGAGAGAGAGACAGAGAGAGAGAGAGAGAGAGAGAGACAGACAGACAGAGAGACAGACAGAGAGAGACAGAGACAGACAGAGAGAGAGAGACAGAGACAGACAGAGAGAGAGAGAGAGACAGAGACAGAGAGAGAGAGAGAGAGAGAGAGACAGAGAGAGACAGAGACAGAAAGAGAGAGAGAGACAGAGAGAGAGAGAGAGAGAGAGAGAGAGAGAGAGAGAGAGAGAGAGAGAGAGAGAGAGAGAGAACAGGGGGAGAACAGGGGGGGAAAGAGGGGTAGAGAGCAGACCTGGGTTCAAATACTATTTCAAATATCTCAGTTACTTTCACATTTGAAGTATGTATTCGGATATCTTATTTGAAAAGAAAAGTAGTTAAATACTTATACAAGTAGTATAAATACACTTGGAAAGTATTAGAACAATGCCAAAAACACAGGCTCAAATACTCTCCCATGCATTTAACCCAGGTATTTGAAATAAGTATTTGAAAATACTTTTAAAATACAATTTGGTTGACTATACTGAAATAAATGTACTTGTTTTGGGCTGTGGATTTGAAAATACTCAAAAACACATAAAAAAAGTATTTTAAATACTAGATACTCTTATACATATATGTTAACCAGGTCTGGTGGAGGGGGTGGGGGAGGGTTTGGGGGAGGACAGAGAGAGGTGGGGGGGTGGGGGAGGGGTTGGGGGAGGGAGAGAGAGAGGTGGGGGGGGTGAGAGGAGGAGAAAATAGATACATGTTTATTAAGAAGCCAGTCAACATGAGTTTAATATACAACTAGCATGGCACGTTCCTAACGAATAACCAAGGTGTCTGACAGGACAGAGACATGGTAGGACGTTGTCTGACAAGACAGCCTGAGACATGGTAGGACGGTTTCTGACAGGACAGCCTGAGACACGGTAGGAAGGTGTCTGACAGGACAGCCTGAGACATGGTAGGAAGGTGTCTGACAGGACAGCCTGAGACATGGTAGGAAGGTTTCTGACAGGACAGCCTGAGACATGGTAGGAAGGTTTCTGACAGGACAGCCTGAGACATGGTAGGAAGGTTTCTGACAGGACAGCCTGAGACATGGTAGGAAGGTTTCTGACAGGACAGTCTGAGACATGGTAGGAAGGTTTCTGACAGGACAGCCTGAGACATGGTAGGAAGGTTTCTGACAGGACAGCCTGAGACATGGTAGGACGGTTTCTGACAGGACAGCCTGAGACATGGTAGGAAGGTTTCTGACAGGACAGCCTGAGACATGGTAGGACGGTTTCTGACAGGACAGTCTGCAACATGGTAGGAAGGTTTCTGACAGGACAGTCTGAGACATGGTAGGAAGGTTTCTGACAGGACAGCCTGAGACATGGTAGGACGGTTTCTGACAGGACAGTCTGAGACATGGTAGGAAGGTTTCTGACAGGACAGTCTGAGACATGGTAGGAAGGTTTCTGACAGGACAGTCTGAGACATGGTAGGACGGTTTCTGACAGGACAGCCTGAGACATGGTAGGACGGTTTCTGACAGGACAGTCTGAGACATGGTAGGAAGGTTTCTGACAGGACAGCCTGAGACATGGTAGGACGGTTTCTGACAGGACAGTCTGAGACATGGTAGGAAGGTTTCTGACAGGACAGCCTGAGACATGGTAGGACGGTTTCTGACAGGACAGTCAGAGACATGGTAGGAAGGTTTCTGACAGGACAGTCTGAGACATGGTAGGAAGGTTTCTGACAGGACAGTCTGAGACATGGTAGGAAGGTTTCTGACAGGACAGTCTGAGACATGGTAGGAAGGTTTCTGACAGGACAGCCTGAGACATGGTAGGTTTCTGACAGGACAGTCTGAGACATGGTAGGAAGGTTTCTGACAGGACAGTCTGAGACATGGTAGGAAGGTTTCTGACAGGACAGTCTGAGACATGGTAGGAAGGTTTCGGACTGGTTAGCCTAAGAGATGGTAGTAAAGAACACTTTTACTACAATAAACTGAAAGGTAATGTTACAGCTAGCTGTCTGTCTGGCATCAGTGTCAGGGCTCGTTTCAATGTTACTGCTAGCTGTTTGGTCTGGCATCAGTGTCAGGGCTTCTTTTAATGTTACAGCTAGCTGTCTGTCTGGCATCAGCATCAGGGCTCGCTTTAATGTTACCGCTAGCTGTCTGTCTGGCATCAGTGTCAGGGCTCGTTTTAATGTTACAGCTAGATGTGTGTCTGGCATCAGTGTCAGGGCTCGTTTTAATGTTACCGCTAGCTATGTGATCTGGCATCAGCATCAGGGCTCGTTTTAATGTTACAGCTAGCTGTCTGGTCTGGCATCAGTGTCAGGGCTCGTTTTAATGTTACAGCTAGCTGTCTGTCTGGCATCAGTGTCAGGGCTCCTTTTAATGTTACCGCTAGCTATGTGGTCTGGCATCAGCATCAGGGCTCGTTTTAATGTTACCGCTAGCTATGTGGTCTGGCATCAGTGTCAGGGCTCATTTTAATGTTACCGCTAGCTATCTGGTCTGGCATCAGCATCAGGGCTCGTTTTAGTCTAGTAGTTCACTAGTCATGGTTCCTAAACTCCGTCAGTCAGACACAGAAACCTGGTGTCATCATAATAACCTCTAATACAACAACTGTCTCATCACCACGGGCTGTTGACAACCAGTGTTCAACACATTTAACTTGATCCAGAACCTTTGACACAATTAATGAACTGAAAGAGAGAGAGAGAGAGAGAGAGAGAGAGAGACACAGAGAGACACAGAGAGACACAGAGAGACACAGAGAGAGACAGAGAGAGAGAGAGAGAGAGGCAGAGAGAGAGAGAGAGAGAGAGACAGAGAGAGAGAGAGACAGAGAGACAGAGAGACAGAGAGAGAGAGAGACAGAGAGACAGAGAGACAGAGAGACAGAGAGACAGAGAGAGAGACAGAGAGAGAGAGAGACAGAGAGACAGAGAGACAGAGAGAGAGAGAGAGAGAGAGAGAGAGAGAGAGAGAGACAGAGAGACAGAGAGACAGAGAGACAGAGAGACAGAGAGACAGAGAGACAGAGAGACAGAGAGAGAGAGAGAGAGAGACATGCTTCTCACAGAATCAGACCAGACAGGTTTTATTGTAACGTCAAGTCGGACAGATCATGTCATTCTTGTCATTGACTCTGTCGTTATTTGCTGCAACACTGATAATAACAGCGTCCGTTAATGGTCGGCCCCACATTCTCTGAGGTTATTCACACATGAAGGAGCTTGGCTTTTAAACAGGAAGAAACATGGTATATAACAAATGGTGATGTTGTGTTTATTGTGGCTCTAGTCTTACCCTGATTGTCCAACGTTGACATCGTTGATACGGAGAGTCACTGGATCAACCTGGGGCTCTGGTGCCGTCTTCCTGTTATTGAAACGTCTCTGTCCTGACACTTAACACACGGTGACTGAGGGACGGGTGACTGCATCATCACCCTGGGACAGAAATCCAACCAGTAGAAAAGGGGGGAGGGCGTGGCCTCAGTAGAAGGGTGCCTGTGTGTGTGTGTGTGTGTGTGTGTGTGTGTGTGTGTGTGTGTGTGTGTGTGTGTGTGTGTGTGTGTGTGTGTGTGTGTGTGTGTGTGTGTGTGTGTGTGTGTGTGTGTGTGTGTGTGTGTGTGTGATGATTGTAAAGTGTGTCTTTGTGTGTGTCTCTATACAGGCAGCAGAGGGCTTATATAGCCACCCAGGGCCCGCTGGCTGAGACTACTGAGGACTACTGGAGAATGTTGTGGGAACACAACTCTACCATAGTGGTCATGTTGACTAAACTGAGGGAGATGGGCCGGGTAAGAACACACACACAAACGCTGCATGCACCCACACCTACCACTCTCACACACACACACACACACACACACACACGCTGCATGCACCCACACCTACCATTCTCACACACACACACACACACACACCCTGTGTTAACCCTCATTGTGTGTCCCTCTACAGGAAAAGTGGCATCAGTACTGGCCAGCAGAACACACACACACACAGAACACAGAACACACACACACACACACACACACACACACACACACACACACACACACACACACACACACACACACACACACACACACACACACACACACACACACAGACACACACAGAACACACACACACAGACACCAGTATTAGTTTGTGTGTCAGCTATTTCAGATTTATTTTTAGTCTTAAAATACCTTTTAGTTTTAGTCACATTTTAGTCATCTCATCCTTGGTTAGTTTTAGTTATTATCAGTCCTCCAAAACTCTGGACAACTTTAGTCTCATTTTAGTTATTATCAGTCCTCTAAAACTCTGGACAACTTTAGTCTCGTTTTAGTTATTATCAGTCCTCAAGAGCGGCAACACAGATGAATGAATGACAGCACATAAAACTTCAGATGTGATCAAAGCAAAAAATGGCCAACATGAAATGAAGAGAGAGAGAGTAAACATGGTTTCTAGTTAGTTACAAGTCCAGTGTCCTGGCTTCACGTCAGTTCTAGTTGAGGTTAGTTACAAGTCCAGTGTCCTGGCTTCACATCAGTTCTAGTTGAGGTTAGTTACAAGTCCAGTGTCCTGGCTTCACATCAGTTCTAGTTGAGGTTAGTTACAAGTCCAGTGTCCTGGCTTCACATCAGTTCTAGTTGAGGTTAGTTACAAGTCCAGTGTCCTGGCTTCACATCAGTTCTAGTTGAGGTTAGTTACAAGTCCAGTGTCCTGGCTTCACATCAGTTCTAGTTGAGGTTAGTTACAAGTCCAGTGTCCTGGCTTCACATCAGTTCTAGTTGAGGTTAGTTACAAGTCCAGTGTCCTGGCTTCACATCAGTTCTAGTTGAGGTTAGTTACAAGTCCAGTGTCCTGGCTTCACATCAGTTCTAGTTGAGGTTAGTTACAAGTCCAGTGTCCTGGCTTCACATCAGTTCTAGTTGAGGTTAGTTACAAGTCCAGTGTCCTGGCTTCAACATCAGTTCTAGTTGAGGTTAGTTACAAGTCCAGTGTCCTGGCTTCACATCAGTTCTAGTTGAGGTTAGTTACAAGTCCAGTGTCCTGGCTTCAACATCAGTTCTAGTTGAGGTTAGTTACAAGTCCAGTGTCCTGGCTTCACATCAGTTCTAGTTGAGGTTAGTTACAAGTCCAGTGTCCTGGCTTCACATCAGTTCTAGTTGAGGTTAGTTACAAGTCCAGTGTCCTGGCTTCAACATCAGTTCTAGTTGAGGTTAGTTACAAGTCCAGTGTCCTGGCTTCACATCAGTTCTAGTTGAGGTTAGTTACAAGTCCAGTGTCCTGGCTTCAACATCAGTTCTAGTTGAGGTTAGTTACAAGTCCAGTGTCCTGGCTTCACATCAGTTCTAGTTGAGGTTAGTTACAAGTCCAGTGTCCTGGCTTCAACATCAGTTCTAGTTGAGGTTAGTTACAAGTCCAGTGTCCTGGCTTCACATCAGTTCTAGTTGAGGTTAGTTACAAGTCCAGTGTCCTGGCTTCAACATCAGTTCTAGTTGAGGTTAGTTACAAGTCCAGTGTCCTGGCTTCAACATCAGTTCTAGTTGAGGTTAGTTACAAGTCCAGTGTCCTGGCTTCACATCAGTTCTAGTTGAGGTTAGTTACAAGTCCAGTGTCCTGGCTTCACATCAGTTCAAAAGACTGAAGAGTGACTGAAGAGACCGCCTGGGAGCTGTGTGGGAGAGCCAGTCAGATCAGCTCAATCAGATCACACAACTTTAATTCTGCCAATGAGAGGACTACATTAAATATTCTGCATGCATGGTTAGGATTGGACAAAACGGATGAAAAGTAGATTCATGTCAAGTTAAAATGTCCATTAGTCTCACGTGGAATTCTCGTCACGTCACATTTTCATCGACTAAAATGAAAAGTCATTTGTTACAGTTATCTTTTTTTCTCCAGGGCAGCTCGTCTCGTTATCATCCTAGTTTTAGTCAGGAAAAATAGGTTGTTGGCGAGTATTTTTCCTTGTAGTTATTGTTGACAAAATTAACACTGACACACAGCTTTGTTTTGGTGACATTTCAGGGCTCTTTGGAGAGTAAAAATGTTTGACCATTAAAAGTATTATTGTCTCTAACCTAACCCTAACATTAAACCTAACCTTAACCCCAAAAACCCTAACCCTAATCCCAAAACCCTTAACAACCTTTAAGCATAAAATTGCATTTGAACAAATTCAGGACCTGAAAAAGGCCTGACCTTTCAAACAGGTATTGTTTTCCTTCCTTTTCAAGACATTAATGTATTAGGACATTGGGGTATACACACACACACACACACACACACGCACACACGCACGCACGCACGCACGCACACACACACACACACACACACACACACACACACACACACACATGTAACCGATGTGAAATGGCTAGCTAGTTAGCGGTGGTGCGCGCTAACAGCGTTTCAATCGGTGGCGTCACTCGCTCTGAGACCTTGAAGTAGTTGTTCCCCTTGCTCTGCAAGGGCCGCGGCTTTTGTGGAGCGATGGGTGACGATGCTTCGAGGGTGGCTGTTGTCGATGTGTGTAGAGGGTCCCTGGTTCGAGCCCAGGTAGGGGCGAGGAGAGGGACGGAGGCTATACTGTTACACACAGACACACACACTATGTTAACCCTCATTGTGTCTCCCCCTAAAGGAGAAGTGCCATCAGTACTGGCCAGCAGAACGCTCAGCCAGGTACCAGTACTTTGTGGTGGACCCCATGGCTGAGTACAACATGCCCCAATACATCCTACGAGAGTTCAAAGTCACCGATGCCAGGGTGAGTGGGGGAGGGAGTGTTTGTGAAGAGATATTTCTCACAACTGTTTTTGCTGTGTGTGTGTGTGTGTGTGTGTGTGTGTGTGTGTGTGTGTGTGTGTGTGTGTGTGTGTGTGTGTGTGTGTGTGTGTGTGTGTGTGTGTGTGTATAAAACTGTGTGGGTTAATCAACCTACTCTCTGTGTTCTGATTGGTGGATAATTTTTTTTCCAGGACGGTCAGTCTCGGACGGTTCGTCAGTTCCAGTTCACTGATTGGCCGGAGCAAGGAGTGCCAAAATCAGGGGAGGGGTTTATTGATTTCATTGGTCAGGTGCACAAAACTAAAGAGCAGTTTGGTCAGGACGGACCAATCACGGTGCACTGTAGGTAAGGTCCCGCCTCCCTCAATGCCTCTTTAATCTGACTTGATGTAACCGAACTCCAGATATGCATTTTTTGTTATTCAATATACAGGTACAAACATTGAACAAGCAGATTTTTAAAAAAGCACATGTTTAATAAATAAAAAAATCTTACACAGACATA
>NW_026600264.1:521664-551664 GCF_029448725.1 Salvelinus fontinalis
TAGGTGTGTTGTTGTTGTTGTTGATGATGATTGTAATAGGTGTGTTGATGTTGTTGATGATTGTAATAGGTGTGTTGTTGATGATGATGATGATGATGATGATGATGGTTGTAATAGGTGTATTGTTGTTGATGATGATTGTAATAGGTGTGTTGTTGTTGTTGTTGATGATGATTGTAACAGGTGTGTTGTTGTTGATCTGTTTGTTTCAGGACCAGTACCAGTTCTGTTACCGGGCCGGTCTGGAGTATCTGGGTAGCTTCGACCACTATGCAACATAATACCTCCCCTGGTCGCGTCCCAAACAACACCCTAACTCCCTGTGTAGTGCACTACTTTAGACCACAGTGTATTCTCACTTCTTTGGCCCAGTGTGTACACTCAAAAGTAGAGTACTACTGGTTAGTGCACTACACAGGTAATAGGGGCCATTTGAGATTAGGCCTCCACCTCCAGAGGGCAGGGCACCGATGGCTTCACTCCTCCCCCAAAACGAGCACCTAAACTGAGCCATATTTGCGTGTCTGACCGGGGGATACCTCCAGACCCAACCCAAACCCACTCACTACTCAGTCAGAAGTGCACTACTTTGTGCACTATATAGGGAATAGGGCGCCATTTTGGACGCAAACTGACACTACTTAAACAATGGATTGAGGATTCAATGGATTGATAATGGAACAAGTCTTTACATGGTAAAGGTAGACGGTTAGGGGAACTCACGTCATTCACAGTGGAACAAGTCTTTACATGGTAAAGGTAGACGGTTAGGGGAACTCACGTCATTCACAGTGGAACAAGTCTTTACATGGTAAAGGTAGACGGTTAGGGGAACTCACGTCATTCACAGTGGAACAAGTCTTTACATGGTAAAGGTAGACAGTTAGGGGAACAAGCAACACCCACCTAGATATGTACGAGACTACAGTAGGATGACAAACACACCATCAAAACAACTTTGGACATTTTTTGTTATTTTATCAAGAAAGTCCACTTTCTGTTTTCCGTCACGGATTGATTGATTGGACATTGTGGGGACGATGCAGAGAGAGACTTTTGAGGAGTGGAAAATTGCCAATTTGAGGATTGAAACTGAAAGGAACAAACGGTATTAATGAAACGAGACACCTTGGAATCACAGGTGATGAAAGACACCAGGAGGACTTTTGTTTGGGGACGGAATGTTGTTTCAGGTGAATGAAGAAGGAGAGGAGGAGGAAGAGGAGGAAGAGGAAGATATTTCTACAGTAATAAGTAATAATGAGCTCAATTCAATCAAATCCGCATTCCGGTATTTACACAGTAGTTGTTTATTTTACCCATGGTCAAATGATCAAATGACATGACAGAATGGTTATAGGGGTGATGTAAACACCTACCACTGACAGGTAGACTCCACTGCCAGGTAGACTCCACGGCCAGGTAGACTCCACGGCCAGGTAGACTCCACGGCCAGGTAGACTCCACGGCCAGGTAGACTCCACGGCCAGGTAGACTCCATGGACAGGTAGACTCCACGGCCAGGTAGACTCCATGGACAGGTAGACTCCAAGGCCAGGTAGACTCCACTGGCAGGTAGACTCCACGGCTAGGTAGACTCCACGGCCAGGTAGACTCCACGGCCAGGTAGACTCCACGGCCAGGTAGACTCCACGGCCAGGTAGACTCCACGGCCAGGTAGACTCCACGGCCAGGTAGACTCCACGACCAGGTAGACTCCACGGCCAGGTAGACTCCACGGCCAGGTAGACTCCACTGCCAGGTAGACTCCACGGCCAGGTAGACTTCACGGCCAGGTAGACTCCACGGCCAGGTAGACTCCACGGCCAGGTAGACTCCACTGACAGGTAGACTCCACTGCTAGGTAGACTCCAAGGCCAGGTAGACTCCACTGGCAGGTAGACTCCACGGCCAGGTAGACTCCACGGCCAGGTAGACTCCACGGCCAGGTAGACTCCACGGCCAGGTAGACTCCACGGCCAGGTAGACTCCACGGCCAGGTAGACTCCACGGCCAGGTAGACTCCACTGACAGGTAGATGCTTCCAGCTCACAGAAGTGTGGGTACGTGAAGACACTGTGTAAACATTTCTAAATGCAAGTTTGATTGAATAGCTGCCTATGTGTCTCTATTGAAGAGGAATTAGGAAAGTGGTTAAAAATCCCCACAAAGTATAAACAACATCTCGTTTTGTAGTACTATATAGATCTGTAACTATCTTTTGGGGTTTTTGTACAGACTTGTGACTTTGTCTCGACCTACGATGGCGACAAGGTTGCAACGAATTTCTTTAGTATTGTAGTTTTTTGTTGTTAAAGCTGTGTTACTGTTAAAAAACTGTGGTACTGTTTTAATGTGTACAATCAAGCAAAGTCAAATGGTTTACAGTTGACTTTACACCGTTATCGATGTGTCACACTCCTCTGTCATGTTCGTGTTCCTGCAGTCTCTCTCTCGCTCTCTCTCTGTCTCTCTCTCTCTCTATTTAACTATCAATCCTTACTGGGTTGCTGGACTCTCGTCTTCTCATCATCTCATAATCAGTGGGGCTAGGAATATTTCCTTTCCTGACCATGTGACCTGACCAGGAGAAACTCTAAACTCCTAGCCCTAATCCTCAGTACTTAGGCCAATACATGGCAGCCATTTTGACATGGCGGCCATTTTGAATGACTAGGTACCAGCTAAGTAGGATTCTGCTGCTATCAAAACACTCAACTTTTCCACCAGACAGTGATGTATACAGGTTATACTAACCAGTGTATACTACAGTGTACTAATGTAGATACAAACCAGTGTATACTACAGTGTACTACTGTAGATACTAAACAGTGTATACTACAGTGTACTACTGTAGATACTAACCAGTATATACTACAGTGTACTACTGTAGATACTAAACAGTGTATACTACAGTACTACTGTAGATACTAAACAGTGTATACTACAGTGTACTACTGTAGATACTAAACAGTGTATACTACAGTGTACTACTGTAGATACTAAACAGTGTATACTACAGTGTACTACTATAGATACAAACCAGTGTATACTACAGTGTACTAATGTAGATACTCAACAGTGTATACTACAGTGTACTACTGTAGATACTAAACAGTGAATACTACATTGTACTACTGTAGATACTAAACAGTGTATACTACAGTGTACTACTGTAGATACAAACCAGTGTATACTACAGTGTACTACTATAGATACAAACCAGTGTATACTACAGTGTACTACTGTAGATACTAACCAGTGTATATTACATACTAACGAGAAAGGCCCAGTTATGACAGAAACACAGATGTATGCACATAAATTGCTAGATAGAAGCAAAGTATTTGTCCCAATAAGCTTCACTAAGAGATCTCTCAACAAGGAAGGAAAAGAGGGAGGGAGGGAGGGAGGGAGGGAGGGAGGGAGGGAGGGAGGGATGGAAGAAAGGAGGAAGGGATGTAGGAAAGGAGGGATGGATGGGGAGAGGAGGGAGGGATGTAGGAAAGGAGGGAGGGATGGAGGAAAGGAGGGAGGGATGGAGGAAAGGAGGGAGGGATGGGGTAAGGAGGGATGGATGGGGTAAGGAGGGAGGGATGGGGGAAAGGAGGGAGGGAGGGATGGAGGGGGGGAGGGATGGGGGAAAGGAGGGAGGGAGGGAGGGATGGAGGAAAGGAGGGACGGAAGAAAGGAGGAAGGGATGTAGGAAAGGAGGGAGGGATGGGGAGAGGAGGGAGGGATGGAGGAAAGGAGGGAGGGATGGAGGAAAGGAGGGAGGGATGGGGGAAAAGAGGGAGGAAATGAGGGAGGGATGGGGAAAGGAGGGAGGGATGGGGGAAAAGAGGGAGGAAATGAGGGAGGGATGGGGAAATGAGGGAGGGGGGGAAAGGAGGGAGGGAAGGGGGAAAGGAGGGAGGGATGGGTGAAGGTAATGTTCTCACTGGAATGCTCCCAGATATATAAGCGTTCTGATTCAGTACTCGTGCAATAAGTATATGTGTGACTATTATATTCCTGTCAAGTGTCTCACTCTCGCCGTGTGTAATGTTGACGAGGACCTATCTGTTCAGGCACCACGGCGTTATATTATGACTGATATTGCACCTGCCCAATGAAGCGTGTCCGTTTCAAGGACCTTTGACCCAGGAAGTAGATACATTTTTGTCTTGTCATGGCACAAGTAGACGATGTCATCCTTTTGTGTGTATCACAGCAATGAATGAGCAACATCTTGTGGTATTTCCAAACAGCATCAAATAAGTATTGTTAAGTTTAGACTGTATAGTGCCTTATAATACTCGCCTATTTTGATAAACGTTTAAGTTATGTTAGTAATAATTGTGTGTTATGGTATGTATGTATGTTAAATGTCCATTGCGTGTGCAATGTAAAGGATTTCGTTCTTATGGTTGTTTTTAGTATGTTATGATATGTTGTAGTTTATGGAAGAGTTGTTAAGGAACGGGGGAGTTTTCTGTTTTTCATTCACCACTTCTTTCATTCACCTTCATCTAGGCAACAAATGACCAGCCTAGTAAATGTCTTTGGTTTAAACCCCATAATGGTCAACAGCTAACCTAGTGTAATGTCTTTGGTTTAAACCCCAACATGGTCAACAGCTAACCTAGTGTAATATCTTTGGTTTAAACCCCAACATGGTCAACAGCTAGCTAATCTAGTGTAATGTCTTTGGTTTAAACCCCATCATGATCAACAGCTAGCTAACCTAGTGTAATGTCTTTGGTTTAAACCCCAACATGGTCAACAGCTAACCTAGTGTAATGTCTTTGGTTTAAACCCCATAATGGTCAATAGCTAACCTAGTGTAATGTCTTTGGTTTAAACCCCAACATGGTCAACAGCTAGCTAACCTAGTGTAATGTCTTTGGTTTAAACCCCAACATGGTCAACAGCTAGCTAACCTAGTGTAATGTCTTTGGTTTAAACCCCAACATGGTCAACAGCTAACCTAGTGTAATGTCTTTGGTTTAAACCCCAACATGGTCAACAGCTAACTAACCTAGTGTAATGTATTTGGTTTAAACCCCAACACGGTCAACAGCTAACCTAGTGTAATGTCTTTGGTTTAAACTCCAACACAGTCAACAGCTAGCTAACCTAGTGTAATGTCTTTGGTTTAAACCCCAACATGGTCAACAGCTAGCTAACCTAGTGTAATGTCTTTGGTTTAAACCCCAACACGGTCAACAGCTAACCTAGTGTAATGTCTTTGGTTTAAACCCCAACACGGTCAACAGCTAACCTAGTGTAATGTCTTTGGTTTAAACCCCAACATGGTCAACAGCTAACCTAGTGGAATGTCTTTGGTTTAAACCCCATAATGGTCAACAGCTAACCTAGTGTAATGTCTTTGGTTTAAACCCCAACATGGTCAACAGCTAACCTAGTGTAATGTCTTTGGTTTAAACCCCAACATGGTCAACAGCTAACCTAGTGGAATGTATTTGGTTTAAACCCCAACATGGTCAACAGCTAACCTAGTGTAATGTCTTTGGTTTAAACCCCAACATGGTCAACAGCTAGCTAACCTAGTGTAATGTCTTTGGTTTAAACCCCAACATGGTCAACAGCTAGCTAACCTAGTATAATGTATTTGGTTTAAACCCCATAATGGTCGACAGCTAACCTAGTGTAATGTCTTTGGTTTAAACCCCAACATGGTCAACAGCTAACCTAGTGTAATGTCTTTGGTTTAAACCCCAACATGGTCAACAGCTAACCTAGTGTAATGTAAACAGCTAGCTAACCTAGTATAATGTCTTTAGTTTAAACCCCAACATGGTCAACACCTAACCTAGTGTAATGTATTTGGTTTAAACCCCATCATGATCAACAGCTAGGACCTGAGATAAACCCCAGCATGGGATTTTAAATGTGTTATCTGCACAAATATGTTGATGAGAGTTTTTTCTGCATCCTATGGCACCCTATTCCTGATAGAGTGCACTACTTTTGACCACGGGTCATAGGGCTCTGGTCAAAAGTAGTGCACTATATAGGGAATAGGGTGCCATTTTGGACATAGGCGTAGTGTTTTTGGGGTATTGAGTCCTGACAATCTGTCAAGTCCGTCAAGCTTGACTGAGTCAGTGACATTCTTTTGTTCCAAAATGTCACGTTGTTTCGTTTTTTTCTTCTTCATGGCGCTTGGTACGTATTCTTGTATTCCCCTCGAGACTTCAATTTGACTCCTGTGAAAGTTGTGAATTCCAACAGAACCCCCATTATGGGTTTGGACACAGACAGAGAGAAAACAAACAAGCCACAGTAAACTCAGCTACACTTCTATATAAAGATACATGACAATGGCTTTGACATTGTCTTTTGTTGTAACTCTGGCCCAGTCAAACCACCACCACCACCACCACCACCACCACCACGTTTGTGCTTTTTGCATTCCATTCCCAGTTGAAACCTCCCTTTTTTATTTAAAGAAAACAGTAAAACTTCTCGTCTGACTGTGTCTGTCGCAGTATATTCTACACAAAGGACTAGGGTGCCCTTTCAGACGCATCCTGTGTTAATTAGAATTCCGTTGTCCGTTTTCCCCCCGGGCTGTCGTTGGTCATGTGACAAAGTTCCGGTTCTTATTGTTACTCTCTACACTGTCCTCTATGTACGACACAGGAAAAAGCATCGTTTTGGATCTCGCTCATTCATTCTTCACAACTTTGTATTGTCCACCACCTCGCTGTACATCTTACAGTGACACGGATCGTCGTGTGCGTCCCAAAAAAAGGACACCCTATTCCCTTTATAGTGCACTACTACCCATAGGCACAGGTCAAAAGTAGTGCACTATATAGGGTAATAAGGGAGCCATTTTGGGACGTAAACGGTTGCCTTTTTATATGCATGGTATTGGTAGCCTTCCAGGACTTTTGAGACGGTCCCTTGGCAAACACCTTGATGGGAAGATTTAGCACTTTCTCTCTTTGTACTATGCACTACTACTATACTACTACCACCTTGTTGATTCTGTTCAGACACGGGTTCAAATACTTCAAGCGTTTGCTCTAGCCTGCCTGGAGTGCCAGATGGGCGGGGTTTGTGTTTTTTTTTTGTTTTGCGACTGTTCTATTGGTTCCGTTGCTCCAGGCAAGCTCAATCAAGCCCAGATACAGTATTTTGAAATGTCTGATTCTGATATCACTCCCCCCAAACTACGTTACTTGAACTTGTGTTTGTCAGTCAAGATCAACTCTAGATGCTTACTACATTGTGTATATGTAAATAACACAGAACACGAAGAATAAAATCTACAAATAAATAACTATTAAATAAATAAAACAGATTTTAATGAAAAGCTTCTATCACGGTCACTTATGTGTAATATGTCACCCTCTGGTCATGCTACCACTAAATAAAAATATAAACTATCACATAAATGAATAACTAAATTGTTATTTTCCCCCCAAATGTATCATGTGGATGAATACAACTGGAGTTTATTAAACAAAACGTTTTTTTTTAAACAGAATATGACGTGTTAAAAGGAAATAATCAAATTACCTCTGAACAACCTGTACATGTAAACGGTTTTCTGTTTTGAGTGAAACAAGTGCTTTGTAATATTTCTTCAGTTCCCTGCGGCGACACTGGGGGGGGGGGGGAGACCTGGGGGGGGGAAAGAGGTCTGTATGAAATTCTGTACTTTGTCGACACAAGTTTTTTTGTTACAAATAAACTCGAGTGAAAAAATATAATTTTGGTGCTTCTACTTGTGTTAGAGGTTAGTATGATGTATGACTGTTCGAGAGGACTACGAGAAAGAGAGAGAATGTACCAGCATGTTTTCTTTGTTCATGTCAGAATGTTGGTTTATTAGTTACCACCTGCAGTATTTTTCACAATAACTCCAATTGAAATAGACAGCTGGTGTGATGTGCAGTGAAGTTGACGGCTATGGATGTTAGAGCAGATGTCTCGTAACCACGAGGTTGTGGGCTTCAACAATTAGCATTGATACGAGAGAGGTTGTGAGTTTCAACAATTATCATTGTCACATAGACCAGAAGAATTGGCTGTGATACGAGAGAGGTTGTGAGTTTCAACAATTATCATTGTCACACAGACCAGAAGAATTGGCTGTGATATGAGAGAGGTTGTGGGTTTGATGTCAAAATAAGAAGAGCCGTTTAGAAAGTGTAAAGCATGTGAAGAAGTTGGTGACAGGGACGTACCACAGATTTCACAGGGCCCCCCGTAAGGTCTGGAAAAGCCCCCCCCCCCCCCCTCTCCAGCCCCCCAACCTAGATCGTTTTAATCCATTTATTTTCCCAGGAAACGGCGAACTTCCTACAACTCTACAAATTTTGCCAATGGCGAAAAGAGAACATTTTCCATTTGTATAGCTAATCTCATGCTATTCTACACATGTAGTCAATTCAATTCCTAGCAGGGCTATGTCATCAACCCTCGATGTTCCAGAATGGTGTGAAAATGTCAGCCATATTGGTCAGGGAGAAATCCAAGCCAGTTTAATTGGAATGAATGCAGTAGAGGCATAATCCTCTACTGTTTAGTTATGCAGTTATATCAGAAATGGTGTAATATAATTATTCTTCTTATTATATTTGTTTAACAAAACAAAACAACAACATACAGACACTGGCGGATTTACCATTAGAGGCCTCAGGAGCTGGACGTAAAAAAAAGTATATTTTTAAAAATTATACTTTAAAGAAAATTCTCCACTTGAGACCCACCCATGCTCCGCTCGAGGCATAATAAATCAATAAAAACATTCCCCATCAAAATGGGTCAGATATCTGTTTTTTTACATGGGCTGCGTCTCAATCCACATCATCCGTCTATGTCGGCCTTCGGCATCTGTGGTGGGAGGTGGCAGAGCTACAGCGCTGTTTGTCAGACCAGGAGACATCTCAAAAATCCGTCTTCTCACAACAAAAAAACTGTCTGTAAACCGAACGGTTTGGTCTACAAATGAATATGACCCCTCTATGGAAAGATGAGACTCTCACGAACACGATGGTGTTCTCCATTTTTGCAGGACTCGTCTGAAGACAACCCGGTACTGGGCTGAAAAATGAATGGAAGTGAATAGGACATTTCCAGGTCAAAGGTTAACAGGTAATGTTTATACAGGTAGCTTTTTTATATCTTTCAGACGTAGAACAGACACTTCAAAACATACTTCTTCTCTTGATAAACATTTTGACTATCTGTTTTTCCATGTAAGAATCTGTTATTCAATACATTTAAATTTATTTTGTTTAAAAAAAAGTTTACCTACAGGGGTCCTTAAATTCTAAATCAAATAGCAAAAGGATCCTTGCATTGAAAGAATTCCATATATTAACTTAGTAGTAGTCTTGCATTGCCACACCTCCAGAATCATGTCGCCTCCCTATGTATGCTAGTTTGCAACATTGCAGAAAATGGAAGAAAAATCGGGAGGAAACTTGTAGTTTTGTCAGAAGTGTGCTCTATATGCAAAATCCACTTTTGTCAACATGAGCTCCCGAGTGGCGCAAGTGGTCTAAGGCACTGCATCTCAGTGCTAGAGGTGTCACTACAGTCCCTGGTTCGAATCCAGGCTGAAATCTGGCCATCATTGTAAATAAGAATTTGTTCTTAACTGACCTGCCTATTAAAGGTTGACAAGCACTGTTGCGCCTACAACACTAATCTGGGAGGCATCACTGATTTACACCAGCTCTCCATCCCTAATTTAACTATTATTTAGTAAAAAAAAGACAAGTGCTGCTGGGAAAACTGCCATCGTCATGGAGACAGAGGACATGTAGGTGTAGCCCATCTATCTGAAGCTGTCTATCCCAAAATAATATGGCATGTTGCCGCCGTGGCAGCATATGGTATGTCATACGCATTTGTTGTTGTTGACACATGAAATGGTAATATATGTTTACAGTTAAATGACATATTTATTAGAAACCCTTTTTTTCTTTTTATGTGCACGCAGAGAAGCGGGGGGCCTTAGACTGGCCTTTGCCTGGGGCATCCAAATCACTAGGTCCGCCCCTGCCTGCCCAGACCCACCTGGTCACCCACATATCCAGCGCAACATCACTCAGACACATGGCCTCAAACTGCACCAAATTGAAGCATTTGACCTTTCCATTGTATTAAAGATGGAGGATTGGTTGATTTACCGTTTTTTAAGTTACTTTTCTTATCAGTCATCTTAAAATAACGTTATCTCACGCCACACACATACCATGTCTTGAAATATGCAGACATACGGAATCCAAGTAAAAATGTACATTGTGATATTTCTGACAGGCAACTTTCTACCGCCGCCCATAATTTTAGAACTTGATAGCGTTCCCAGAAGGCATGGATTATTGAGTCGTTGTTCGTTAACAGATGACTCTGCCGTTGTGCTGTAGAATTTGGTAATTTTGTCTCATGTAATAAATTCTATACATTCGTTTATACTGGATTAAACATACATTTTCGTTCATTGTAATTTCGTTGGTTATGTTCCAGCATTCCCTCCACCTTGTGCCAGTATCAGTTATTTTAACATTTTGGTTGTAATAGTTTATATTTTTTACTAAGAGATTGTCAGTTGGATATGCTCTGCAAGGTTTTGTATATCTTACCTATCATATGAATATCCTTTTCTTACTCAAATGGGATTCCCTCAAGATTGCTGTGACGTCCAAAATACTTCAAATCCGACATTTCTTGATATGAAACTTTTAAATTGCATGTATTAGTAAATAACTACCATTGGTCATTCCAAAATTGCTTTTTAATTCTGTCTTGGAAATACATGTATTTCCTATTACCAAGTAATTTACGGTTTCTGTGCCATTAGTATTAAGGACAAATGTATCGGTGAATTCCCGAAAAGCTATCCAAGGATTGTTCAATAGGGTGGTGTTTTTAGGGAGGTTCTTGTAGAATGTTTCATTGTCTTCCATATTGTTGTAGTGTTCTTAACTATGACGTTAATGTTCTAAGTTGTATCCTTTGAAAACAGAAACGTTCTGTAGGGTGAGTATGCGCATCTTCAACAGGTGATTATTGTTCCGCTTTAGCGCATTTAACTGTAAAAGCCCTGGGTGGCAAATTGATACAATAACAAGTCTGGAAGGTTAAAAATTACACGCAGATTTAGGAAGATGTAAAAATGACCTTATTGTTCTATGAGTTTTATTAGCACATATAAAGACGGAGTATACTTTTTTTTAAAGAATGTCTTCGGTGGGGTAATTGGTATTACCGAGAGAAAACAATTTAAACTTTCGCAACCATACCATTCTGAAGAGGTTTTTTTTACGTGTAAGATTTATGGGAAGATTGTTCCATTTAATCAGATCTGCTTTCATATTGTTAAGTTATGGGATAAAGTTATCTTTATATATAGGTTGTCACCAGGGTTGGGGAGAAACGGATTACATGTAATGTAAACATCCGTTACATTACCAGCAAAAAATATTGTAATCAGATTACAGATACATTTGCAAAACTAGATGATCACTTTGAGGATTACTTTTAAATTCAGAAAGAATGTTTGCGAAAAAATAAATTGTTGACACTTCTGTTTTCTCAGTGGAAAAAAAAGGCGCAAATTTAAGTTTGTACCACTTGAGCGAGTTTGACCGCAAGTCAGAGACTGCCATGATGACACACCAAATGTGTTTGATCAATCGCTGGAAAAGAGCAGAAATAGGCTTTTGTAGGCTACAGTCCAGGCTGTATCTTCCAATGGTGTGACTGCTGTTGGCATCCAAAGATTATACAACGTGAATACACGCTTGGAGGTAAGGATGACAGCAGTGGCGTAGTCTACGGCGATACGGATATCACTTATTATTGATATGTACAAAGCGCATTGATGTGAATCACACTGCTGCTTTCATGTAGCTATTTGCGTCTTACAGATTGTGGTTGTTGTGGATGGCTGTTCACAAATCTCAATGTGTATTTAAACCCAATAATGGTTGAATTCAAGAAGTTTAAACTCCCTATCAATCATTGTTTTTGAAACCAGTGGACAGACAGTGGGCAAATGCGCTTTTGCAACAGCTGCATAGTGCGGATCCCAGCCTATGGAATAAAAGTGGGGGCTTTTATGGCTCAATCTAATTCATGCTGATAAAATAAATACATCTAATGGAAACGTGCTCAATCTCACACTTTTGATTGACTTAAAAGGGTACTATGTAGTTGTTACATGCATTTTTGGATTTATAAATGATATTATATATATATATATATATATATATAAATATATATATATACAGTTGAATTCGGAAGTTTACATACACCTCAGCCAAATACATTTAAACTCAGTTTTTCACAATTCCTGACATGTAATCCTAGTAAAAATTCCCTGTTTCAGGTCAGTTAGGATCACCACTTTATTTTAAGAATGTGAAATATAAATATACCCATAAGTTGGGTGAATTGTGGCCCATTCCTCCTGACAGCGCTGGTGTAACTGAGTCAGGTTTGTAGGCCTCCTTGCTCGCACATGCTTTTTCAGTTCTGTCCACACATTTTCTATGTGATTGAGGTCAGGGTTTTGTGATGGCCACTCAAATACCGTGACTTTGTTGTCCTTAAGCCATTTTGCCACAACTTTGGAAGCATGCTTGGGGTCATTGTCCATTTGGAAAACCCATTTGCGACCAAGCTTTAACTTCCTGACTGATGTCTTGAGATGTTGCTTCAATATATTGACATAATTTTCCATCCTCATGATGCCATCTATTTTGTGAAGTGCACCAGTCCCTCCTGCAGCAAAGACCCCCACAACATGATGCTGCCACCACCGTGCTTCACTGTTGGGATGGTTTTCTTCAGAGACCAGAGAACATTACTCCAAAAAGCACGATCTTTGTCCCCACAGTTGCAAACCGTAGTCTGGCTTTCTTATGGTGGTTTTGGAGCAGTGGCTTCTTCCTTGCTGAGCGGCCTTTCAGGTTATGTCGATATAGGACTCGTTTTACTGTGGATATAGATACTTTTGTACCTGTTTCCTCCAGAATCTTCACAAGGTTCTTTGCTGTTGTTCTGGGATTGATTTGCACCAAAGTACGTCCATCTCTAGGAGACAGAACGCGTCTCCTTCCTGAGCGGTATGACGGCTGCGTGGTGTTTATACTTGAGTACTATTGTTTGTACAGATGAACGTGGTACCTTCAGGCATTTGGAAATTGCTTCCAAGGATGAACCAGACTTGTGGAGGTCTACAATTCTCTTTCTGGGGTCTTGGCTGATTTCTTTTGATTTTCCCATGATGTCAAGCAAAGAGGCACTGAGTTTGAGGTAAGCCTTGAAATACATCCACAGGTACTCCTCCAATTGACTCAATTGATGTCAATTAGCCTATCAGAAGCTTCTAAAGCCATAACATCATCATGGAATTTTCCAAGCTGTTTAAAGGCACAGTCAACTTAGTGGATGTAAACTTCTGACTCACTGAAATTGTGACACAGTGAATTATAACCCAAAACATAAGCTTGTTTTTTCTCCAATGTCTGTTAACATTGTAAATGTAAACAAACACTGTATAGCCTCATAACATGGTTAAAACAATACTTTTGATATCATGGATGGTCAGTCCTGGTTACATTTCTCCAGGCCCATCCCTCAGCTTCTCCAGGCCAATCAGTCCACCATGACAATAAATATCATAAACAAAAAAGTAGGGCTGGCTAATAAGTCCTTCGTTTTGGGGTCATGCTCAGAAAAAACTATTTACTTCCATATGTCAAAGTCCTGTTCTTGAAGATCAAGGGGTATAACATGTATTGGATCGACTGTCATTCTGATAGACTTTGGTTTTTAATGTGAAGATATCATTTAATAGTATTATTGTATGTAGTAGAAAGTGAGGGGTTAGTTAGAAGAAGCCTACATAACCAACCCATAAAGTACAATGTAACGCTATGTAAACTTTAACATTGATTTATCCTGCAATCGACGTCGTTCAATTGGTAACATACATTTTTATCTTCTTCTAATGCCTCTTAAGGGGAAAAGTAATCTAAAAGTAACTGAATGTAATCAGATTACGTTATTGAGTTTGGGTAATCCAAAAGTTAAGTTACTGATTACAATTTTGGACAGGTAACTAGTAACGGATTACATTTAGAAAGTAACCTACCCAACCCTGGTTGTCACTTATTAAGCATTGTAAGTATTTGATATTTGTTGTGGTCCATCTAAAGGATTGATGTAGATCATGAGTTATTATTTTTCTTAAATAATATAAAATTGTCAACCTAAAATAGTCACATAAATCGTAAAAATACAGTTTGTAAGGGTTTTATATACATTTTCTTTATAGACTCTAAAATATGTAAACAGACCATAAATGTTCACATTTTTGACTGGAAAGCCTAGTGTGCTATTATGATACAATCAGTCCCTGTTGCATTTACAACTTGTCTAAGTCATATCAACTGATTTCATCCCAGTGTTTGGCTGTGAATTAACTGCACTGTTTGAATGGAATGTTGGCATATTGGCAGTTAATTAAAAAATATATGGAATCATTCCTCTTAAACTGTCTGGCTCGCTAGCTAAGAAATATCGTGCAGATGAATTCTTTAAAATTCATTATTTTACACCATGTCTTTATAAACAGCACTGGCAAAGCATGGTTGACCAACTCCCTGACCAACATGGCTGCCCCTTTATCCCATCATAAGCAGGTTCACATCCATTCTAGTATTGTAATTCCTAATTCTATGTCTAACCCATCATAAGCAGGTTCATGTCCATTCTAGTATTGTAATTCCTAATTCTATGTCTAACCCATCATAAGCAGGTTCATGTTCATTCTAGTATTGTAATTCCTAATTCTATGTCCAACCCATCATAAGCAGGTTCATGTCCATTCTAGTATTGTAATTCCTAATTCTATGTCTAACCCATCATAAGCAGGGTCGTGTCCATTCTAGTATTGTAATTCCTAATTCTATGTCTAACCCATCATAAGCAGGTTCGTGTCCATTCTAGTATTGTAATTCATAATTCTATGGCTAACCCATCATAAGCAGGTTCATGTCCATTCTAGTATTGTAATTCATAATTCTATGTCTAACCCATCATAAGCAGGTTCATGTCCATTCTAGTATTGTAATTCCTAATTCTATGTCTAACCCATCATAAGCAGGTCCGTGTCCATTCTAGTATTGTAATTCCTAATTCTATGTCTAACCCATCATAAGAATGTTCATGTCCATTCTAGTATTGTAATTCCTAATTCTATGTCTAACCCATCATAAGAAGGGTCATGTCCATTCTAGTATTGTAATTCCTAATTCTATGTCTAACCCATCATAAGAAGGTTCATGTCCATTCTAGTATTGTAATTCCTAATTCTATGGGGGGCAACATCCAGGTTGACAAGTTGCCTTCCATCCAAGAGGTTATGAGTTCAAAACCCCATCTCTTCTGCTTTAGTAGACTTTTCTGTGAACGTCGATGTCAAAAAATTACAAAAGGAAGTGTATTGAGAGTGAAGAAGTCCATGGCTCTGGCGTAAGGATCTCACCAACCAAAGCACAGGGGTGTAGGTTTGAACCCAGTTCTGTCTCTCTATCATGGGTTGTCTTCACACGTAGGACTCTGCTGCAGAGCCAGCCAAGGCTGCTGGGATTGGCTGTCACACGTAGGACTCTGCTGCAGAGCCAGCCAAGGCTGCTGGGATTGGCTGTCACACGTAGGACTCTGCTACAGAGCCAGCCAAGGCTGCTGGGATTGGCTGTCACACGTAGGACTCTGCTGCAGAGCCAGCCAAGGCTGCTGGGATTAGATGTCACACGTAGGACTCTGCTGCAGAGCCAGCCAAGGCTGCTGGGATTGGCTGTCACACGTAGGACTCTGCTGCAGAGCCAGCCAAGGCTGCTGGGATTGGCTGTCACACGTAGGACTGTGCTGCAGAGCCAGCCAAGGCTGCTGGGATTGGCTGTCACACGTAGGACTCTGCTGCAGAGCCAGCCAAGGCTGCTGGGATTGGCTGTCACACATAAGGAGGGATAGGGAGCGATAAGCGTGAGTGGTCAATCGTGGGGTTCCGGAACAATTTTAGCCTATTAAAATACTGCGTTTTTTCCATAGATTTTCCTCCCGAGTACAGCAGTGGTTCAGTAGAGGAAACTCAACACTTCCATCCCTGTCAGTGTCACTGCACAGCCAGGCCAACTGTGATACAAGTCCGTATTCCATGTCCATCCATGTCTGAGGACGTCGGGAGATGACATAGAACCCGGCCACTAGGGGCAGCAGTGAGTGCTGTTACCTTCAAGTAGGTTTCATCTGCCTCTGATTCCAAAAGTTGCAAGTTTGAAACCAGCAATATAAAGTCAAGGCTCTGCAGCACGGTTGGAAGTTCTAACCTCAGGCAAGGCTCTGGAGCACGGTTGGAAGTTCTAACCCCAGTCAAGGCTCTGGAGCATGGTTGGAAGTTCTAACCCCAGTCAAGGCTCTGGAGCACGGTTGGAGGTTCTAACCCCAGTCAAGGCTCTGCAGCATGGTTGGAGGTTCTAACCCCAGTCAAGGCTCTGGAGCACGGTTGGAGGTTCTAACCCCAGTCAAGGCTCTGGAGCACGGTTGGAAGTTCTAACCCCAGTCAAGGCTCTGCAGCACAGTTGGAAGTTCTAACCCCAGTCAAGGCTCTGGAGCACGGTTGGAAGTTCTAACCCCAGTCAAGGCTCTGCAGCATGGTTGGAGGTTTTAATCCCAGTCAAGGCTCAGGAGCTTCCCCCTCTAAACTCCAGAGCATGGTTGCAGGTTGAAACTCTGGTTAAGTCTGAAGATCATGCCCTCTGCTGGTCAGCAGGTCAAAGTGAGACAAATTAGCTACTGTGGGTTTAAGTTATCAGGCACAGAAACCGCCAGGTGCCAATGATTCATTGTCTGCAATTATTTTCACGTCCGTCTAATTTAGTCCGGATTCCATACGACCGCACTGCATACTGTATGTCGACTCAATTGGAAATTACCTTTAAATTGTGTGTAGCCGACAAAGCGCGATACTAATGGTTTGTTTACATAACGGGTTAGGCTAAAATGCAACAGTTTTCAATAACTGTTGTTCCCGGTGCCATCTAGCCACTAGCGTAAACAAACCTCCAGTATCACAACACGGGCCTTCAACTACCTATACATCACGCTCACTCCTGCCTCGTCGAATTCATTCTACCTATACAACAACACGCTCACTCCTGCCTCGTCAAATCATTCATTCTACCTATACAACAACACGCTCACTCCTGCCTCGTCAAATCATTCATTCTACCTATACAACAACACGCTCACTCCTGCCTCGTCAAATCATTCATTCTACCTATACATCACGCTCACTCCTGCCTGCCTCGTCAAATCATTCATTCTACCTATACAACATCACGCTCACTCCTGCCTCGTCAAATCATTCATTCTACCTATACAACATCACGCTCACTCCTGCCTCGTCAAATCATTCATTCTACCTATACATCACACTCACTCCTGCCTCATCAAATCATTCATTCTACCTATACAACATCACGCTCACTCCTGCCTCGTCAAATCATTCATTCTACCTATACAACACGCTCACTCCTGCCTCGTCAAATCATTCATTCTACCTATACAACACGCTCACTCCTGCCTCGTCAAATCATTAATTCCACCTATACTACATCACGCTCACTCCTGCCTGCCTCGTCAAATCATTCATTCTACCTATACAACACGCTCACTCCTGCCTCGTCAAATCATTAATTCCACCTATACTACATCACGCTCACTCCTGCCTGCCTCGTCAAATCATTCATTCTACCTATACAACATCACGCTCACTCCTGCCTCGTCAAATCATTCATTCTACCTATACATCACGCTCACTCCTGCCTCATCAAATCATTCATTCTACCTATACAACATCACGCTCACTCCTGCCTCGTCAAATCATTCATTCTACCTTTACATCACGCTCACTCCTGCCTCGTCAAATCATTCATTCTACCTTTACATCACGCTCACTCCTGCCTCGTCAAATCATTCATTCTACCTATACAACATCACGCTCACTCCTGCCTCGTCAAATCATTCATTCTACCTTTACATCACGCTCACTCCTGCCTCGTCAAATCATTCATTCTACCTATACAACATCACGCTCACTCCTGCCTCGTCAAATCATTCATTCTACCTTTACATCACGCTCACTCCTGCCTCGTCAAATCATTCATTCTACCTATACAACATCACGCTCACTCCTGCCTCGTCAAATCATTCATTCTACCTATACAACATCACGCTCACTCCTGCCTCGTCAAATCATTCATTCTACCTTTACATCACGCTCACTCCTGCCTCGTCAAATCATTCATTCTACCTATACAACATCACGCTCATTCCTGCCTCGTCAAATCAAAACAAACAAAGCAGGACATGAAAGTTATTTATTGTTTTCCTTACAGCAGTTAGCAATACTTTTTTTAAAAGCAAGCCCCAAAAATAAATAAAAATATTAAATTAAATAATTAGATGATGGTGTTTTTATTCAACACAGCGACAGTAGCAACTCTGTTTCACATGTTAAGAGGACAGAGAACTCAATGATCTAGTTGCTTCCTCTTCTCGTCTCCTTTCCTCAACTCCTTTCCTTAATCTGCACCGATCTGGCACTGACCCAGACAGATTAAAGCAATATCAAAAAATGGCCGATGTCTTTTGTGTGTGTGTGTTCGCCTTCACCTTCCCAGTCCTTTCAGGTCAGCGTGAATGGAGGATAAAGGAAAGGAGACGAGTATACAAGGAAACGAGGAGAGGAAGCCGCTTTGAGAGTATGGAGACGCGGCCGAGGAGCAGAAGCAGCAGACGACAGCTAACATGCGGAGAGGGAAAACACTGGCACCCTATTCCCTTATAGAAGTGCACTACTTTTAACCAGGGCCCTGGTCTAAAGTAGTGCACTACATAGGGAATAGGGTGCCATTTGGGACACGGGTTGGGACTGGGGATGCATTCATATTCAAAATAATCCTCAGGTAGATACAGCAGATTCCAAAACGCTACTGTGTTGTAGGGCTTGTTTAGAAAAGAAGAAGCTCTGTTTGTTTTGGTAATATACAAAGAAAAACATGTGTTTTTGTCTTTTTTTAAACGCAAATCAGGTGACAAATCGTTTTTTTTTTTGTTTTGAATTCCCTGACTCACGAGAAAGCACTGGGTAACCACCACAACTCATGATAACCCTTCTTCAGGACAATACAGTCCAATTTAAATGGTCCTCTGCCCAGCCCTCTTTCCTACCCCCCGACACACACACACACACACACACACACACACCTGTACATCCCACAGCTACACTCACACACACATACATCAGTGCATTCATTTGTCATCACTTGATCCACCCCTCTATCATTTTCCTTTAGGGCTGCGGGGCTCCCATGTGCTCTTGCTGGCGGTAAGGAGGCCTGGGAGGGCCACATAGTCTTTCTGGAAACGGGAGTTGGGTGTTCTCTGTCTCTTCCTCTCTCCCTGGGTCGTGAAGAAGGCGTCCTGGAAACGCATGCTGGATGCCGTCGACTGGAGAGAAGGAGAGGAGGAGATGGAGGAGAGGAGGAGATGAGAGAAGGAGAGAGGAGAGGAGGAGAGAAGGAGAGGGAGGAGAGAAGGAGAGGAGGAGATGGAGGAGAGGAGGAGATGGAGGAGAGGAGGAGATGAGAGAAGGAGGAGATGAGAGAAGGAGAGGGAGGAGATAAAGATACAAGTGTGGTACATACAGCAGAGTCCATACAGTCAATCTAGTATAGTAGTATAGTATATACAGTCAGGCTAGTATAGTAGTATATACAGCCAGTCGAGTATAGTAGTATAGTACATACAGCAGAGTCCATACAGTCAGGCTAGTATAGTAGTATAGTATATACAGTCAATCTAGTATAGTAGTATAGTATATACAGTCAATCTAGTAAGGTAGTATAGTATATACAGCAGAGTCCATACAGTCAGGCTAGTATAGTAGTATAGTATATACAGTCAGGCTAGTATAGTAGTATAGTATATACAGTCAATCTAGTATAGTAGTATAGTATATACAGTCAATCTAGTAAGGTAGTATAGTATATACAGTCAATCTAGTAAGGTAGTATAGTACATACAGCAGAGTCCATACAGTCAGGCTAGTATAGTAGTATAGTATATACAGTCAATCTAGTATAGTAGTATAGTATATAGATCAGAGTACATATAGTCAGTCTAGTATAGTATATATCTATTTTCTACAATGCTGCCATCATGGAAATCTAATGTTGTACCAGTCAAATTGCCAGGGTTAGAGACTCCTAGACAACTCTATAGATTATATTACCAGGGTTAGAGACTCTATAGATTATATTACCAGGGTTAGAAACTCTATAGATTATATTACCAGGGTTAGAGACTCCTAGACAACTCTATAGATTATATTACCAGGGTTAGAGACTCTATAGATTATATTACCAGGGTTAGAGACTCTATAGATTATATTACCAGGGTTAGAGACTCCTAGACAACTCTATAGATTATATTACCAGGGTTAGAGACTCTATAGATTATATTACCAGGGTTAGAGACTCTATAGATTATATTACCAGGGTTAGAGACTCCTAGACAACTCTATAGATTATATTACCAGGGTTAGAGACTCTATAGATTATATTACCAGGGTTAGAGACTCTATAGATTATATTACCAGGGTTAGAGACTCTATAGATTATATTACCAGGGTTAGAGACTCCTAGACAACTCTATAGATTATATTACCAGGGTTAGAGACTCTATAGATTATATTACCAGGGTTAGAAACTCTATAGATGATATTACCAGGGCTAGAGACTCTATAGATGATATTACCAGGGTTAGAGACTCTATAAATGATATTACCAGGGTTAGAGACTCTATAAATGATATTACCAGGGTTAGAGACTCTATAAATGATATTACCAGGGTTAGAGACTCTATAGATTATATTACCAGGGTTAGAGACTCTATAGATTATATTACCAGGGTTAGAGACTCTATAGATTATATTACCAGGGTTAGAGACTCTATAGATTATATTACCAGGGTTAGAGACTCTATAGATTATATTACCAGGGTTAGAGACTCTATAGATTATATTACCAGGGTTAGAGACTCTATAGATTATATTACCAGGGTTAGAGACTCTATAGATTATATTACCAGGGTTAGAGACTCTATAGATTATATTACCAGGGTTAGAGACTCTATAGATTATATTACCAGGGTTAGAGACTCTATAGATTATATTACCAGGGTTAGAGACTCTATAGATTATATTACCAGGGTTAGAGACTCCTAGACAACTCTATAGATTATATTTCCATGGTTGTCATGGTGTTACGTTATTTACACTATATATACACAAAAGTATGTGGACACCCCTTCACATTAGTGGATTCTATTTCAGCCACACCCCTTCCTGACAGATGTATAAAATCAAGCACTCAGCCATGCAATCTTCTTAGACAAACATTGGCAGTAGAATGGCCTTACTCAAGAGCTCCAAATCGGCCATAGCAGCAAAGTCAGCACATTGACTGTTGGTTATGGGTTTCCATGGATGAGCAGCTGCACACAAGCCTAAGATCACCATGCACAATGCCAAGCGTCGGCTGGAGTGGTGTAAAGGTCAACGCCATTGGACTCTGGAGCAGTGGAAACGCGTTCTCTGGAGTGATGAATCACACTTCACCATTTGGCAGTCAGATGGACGAATCTGGGTTTGGCAGATGCCAGGAGAACAACACCTGCCCCAATGCACTGTAAAGTTTGGTGGAGGAGGAATAATGATCTGGGGCTGTTTTTCATGGTTCGGGCCCCTTAGTTCCAGTGAAGGGGAATCTTAACACTAAAGCATACAATGACATTCTAGATGATTCTGTGCTTCCAACTTTGTGGCAAAGGTTTGGGGAAGGCCCTTTCCTGTTTCAGCATGACAATGCCTCCGTGTACAAGGCGAGGTCCATACAGAAATGGTTTGTTGAGATCGGTGTGGAAGAACTTGACTGGCCTGCAAGGAGCCCTGACCTCAACCCCATCGAACGCCTTTGGGATGAATTGGAACGCCGACTACGGGCCAGGCCTAATCGTCCAACTAATGCTGTTGTGGCTGAATGGAAGCAAGTCCCCGCAGCAATGTTCCAACATCTAGTGGAAAGCCTTCACAGAAGAGTGGAGGCTGTTATAGCAGCAAAGGGGGGACCAACTCCATATTAATGCCCACGAATTTGGCATAAGATGTTCGATGAGCAGCTGTCCACATACTTCTGGTCATGTATAATAGCATCATATCACTATAAACAATACAGGACCAGACAGGCCAGTAGATGTTTAGCGAGTACAGTACTTACGAGTCGCCCTTTCACCTTTTTGGGAAGGTCTTCATCCAGAGTATAGACGTCCTCTCTCTTAGCTACCACCTGGGAACCATCCTCAAACTCCACCTGGGAAACCACACACAACCTTATTCATTCACATCAATTTATTCTGTCGATATTATATAATTCAGTTATATTCAGTTTCTGTCCATAAATGTGATACAGCCCTACACACTCCTCCTCATGGTTGGATGAAATGTTTAATTAATATCTGACCACTACTTAATACTATGTTAAGTTACTATCAAAGTTATTAAACCTCCTGTCTATCCATCTACCTATCAAAGTTATTAAATATTATTAAACGTCCTGTCTCCATCTACCTATCAAAGTTATTAAATATTATTAAACCTCCTGTCTCCATCTACCTATCAAAGTTATTAAATATTATTAAACCTCCTGTCTCTCCATCTACCTATCAAAGTTATTAAACCTCCTGTCTCTCCATCTCCCTATCAAAGTTATTAAACCTCCTGTCTCTCCATCTACCTATCAAAGTTATTAAACCTCCTGTCTATCCATCTCCCTATCAAAGTTATTAAATATTATAAAACCTCCTGTCTCTCCATCTCCCTATCAAAGTTATTAAACCTCCTGTCTCTCCATCTACCTATCAAAGTTATTAAACCTCCTGTCTCTCCATCTACCTATCAAAGTTATTAAACCTCCTGTCTATCCATCAAAGTTATTAAATATTATTAAACCTCCATCTCCCTATCAAAGTTATTAAATATTATTAAACCTCCTGTCTATCCATCAAAGTTATTAAATATTATTAAACCTCCATCTACCTATCACAGTTATTAAACCTCCATCTCCCTATCAAAGTTATTAAACCTCCTGTCTCTCCATCTCCCTATCAAAGTTATTAAACCTCCTGTCTCTCCATCTCCCTATCAAAGTTATTAAATATTATTAAACCTCCTGTCTATCCATCAAAGTTATTAAATATTATTAAACCTCCTGTCTCTCCATCTCCCTATCAAAGTTATTAAACCTCCTGTCTCTCTATCTCCCTATCAAAGTTATTAAACCTCCTGTCTCTCCATCTCCCTATCAAAGTTATTAAACCTCCTGTCTCTCCATCTCCCTATCAAAGTTATTAAACCTCCTGTCTCTCCATCTCCCTATCAAAGTTATTAAACCTCCTGTCTCTCCATCTCCCTATCAGAGTTATTAAACCTCCTGTCTCTCCATCTCCCTATCAAAGTTATTAAACCTCCTGTCTCTCCATCTCCCTATCAAAGTTATTAAACCTCCTGTCTCTCCATCTCCCTATCAAAGTTATTAAACCTCCTGTCTCTCCATCTCCCTATCAAAGTTATTAAACCTCCTGTCTCTCCATCTCCCTATCAAAGTTATTAAACCTCCTGTCTCTCCATCTCCCTATCAAAGTTATTAAACCTCCTGTCTCTCCATCTCCCTATCAAAGTTATTAAACCTCCTGTCTCTCCATCTACCTATCAAAGTTATTAAATATTATTAAACCTCCTGTCTCTCCATCTCCCTATCAAAGTTATTAAACCTCCTGTCTCTCCATCTACCTATCAAAGTTATTAAATATTATTAAACCTCCTGTCTCTCCATCTCCCTATCAAAGTTATTAAACCTCCTGTCTCTCCATCTCCCTATCAAAGTTATTAAACCTCCTGTCTCTCCATCTACCTATCAAAGTTATTAAATATTATTAAACCTCCTGTCTCTCCATCTACCTATCAAAGTTATCAAACCTCCTGTCTCTCCATCTCCCTATCAAAGTTATTAAATATTATTAAACCTCCATCTACCTATCAAAGTTATTAAACCTCCTGTCTATCCATCTCCCTATCAAAGTTATTAAACCTCCTGTCTCTCCATCTACCTATCAAAGTTATTAAACCTCCTGTCTCTCCATCTCCCTATCAAAGTTATTAAATATTATTAAACCTCCATCTACCTATCAAAGTTATTAAACCTCCTGTCTATCCATCTACCTATCAAAGTTATTAAACCTCCTGTCTCTCCATCTACCTATCAAAGTTATTAAACCTCCATCTCCCTATCAAAGTTATTAAACCTCCTGTCTCTCCATCTACCTATCAAAGTTATTAAACCTCCTGTCTCTCCATCTACCTATCAAAGTTATTAAACCTCCTGTCTCTCCATCTACCTATCAAAGTTATTAAACCTTCATCTCCCTATCAAAGTTATTAAACCTCCTGTCTCTCCATCTCCCTATCAAAGTTATTAAACCTCCTGTCTCTCCATCTCCCTATCAAAGTTATTAAACCTCCTGTCTCTCCATCTCCCTATCAAAGTTATTAAACCTCCTGTCTCTCCATCTACCTATCAAAGTTATTAAACCTCCATCTCCCTATCAAAGTTATTAAACCTCCTGTCTATCCATCTACCTATCAAAGTTATTAAACCTCCTGTCTCTCCATCTACCTATCAAAGTTATTAAACCTCCATCTCCCTATCAAAGTTATTAAACCTCCTGTCTCTCCATCTACCTATCAAAGTTATTAAACCTCCATCTCCCTATCAAAGTTATTAAACCTCCTGTCTCTCCATCTACCTATCAAAGTTATAAAACCTCCTGTCTATCCATCTACCTATCAGTTATTAAATATTATTAAACCTCCTGTCTCTCCATCTCCCTATCAAAGTTATTAAACCTCCTGTCTCTCCATCTCCCTATCAAAGTTATTAAACCTCCTGTCTTTCCATCTCCCTATCAAAGTTATTAAACCTCCATCTCCCTATCAAAGTTATTAAACCTCCTGTCTCTCCATCTCCCTATCAAAGTTATTAAACCTCCTGTCTCTCCATCTCCCTATCAAAGTTATTAAACCTCCTGTCTCTCCATCTCCCTATCAAAGTTATTAAACCTCCTGTCTCTCCATCTCCCTATCAAAGTTATTAAACCTCCTGTCTCTCCATCTACCTATCAAAGTTATTAAACCTCCATCTCCCTATCAAAGTTATTAAACCTCCTGTCTATCCATCTACCTATCAAAGTTATTAAACCTCCTGTCTATCCATCTACCTATCAAAGTTATTAAACCTCCATCTCCCTATCAAAGTTATTAAACCTCCTGTCTCTCCATCTACCTATCAAAGTTATTAAACCTCCATCTCCCTATCAAAGTTATTAAACCTCCTGTCTCTCCATCTACCTATCAAAGTTATTAAACCTCCTGTCTATCCATCTACCTATCAGTTATTAAATATTATTAAACCTCCTGTCTCTCCATCTCCCTATCAAAGTTATTAAACCTCCTGTCTCTCCATCTCCCTATCAAAGTTATTAAACCTCCTGTCTCTCCATCTACCTATCAGTTATTAAACCTCCATCTACCTATCAAAGTTATTAAACCTCCATCTCCCTATCAAAGTTATTAAACCTCCTGTCTCTCCATCTACCTATCAAAGTTATTAAATATTATTAAACCTCCATCTCCCTATCAAAGTTATTAAACCTCCTGTCTCTCCATCTCCCTATCAAAGTTATTAAACCTCCTGTCTCTCCATCTACCTATCAAAGTTATTAAAGTCACCATTTCCACATTATAAAACCTCCCATCTGGTAAACACTGAGCAGTACCTGCATCAGAGAGCGGTTTAGGCCTACCTTAACCTACCCCTCTCCACCTTAACCTAACCTTAACCCACCCTTAACCCTACCACTCAACGTGTGGAGCAAGGTTTTTCCCTGTTAACACTTCTCTAAACCGTCGTCCAGCTACGGTAACTGTCGTCACAGAGCAGCCCCCCCATGCGTCAGAGGCTGTTGTGCAACATAACACGTTTTCCCACAGAGAGAGAACAAACTCAAATGGAGACTCAAAGTGGCTGCTTCACCATCTTGACTTGGTGAATATTTCAGCATGTTTAAATAATGCAGGTCATCACCACCTCAGTCTCCTCTTCTCCATCGTCTCTCACGCTCTCTCTCTCTCCCCATCTGTTTTCTCAAGCCTCCCCCTCTCTTTGCCAGTCTCTCCCTCCCTCTCTCACGCTCTCTCTCTCTCCCCATCTGTTTTCTCAAGCCTCCCCCTCTCTTTGCCAGTCTCTCCCTCCCTCTCTCACGCTCTCTCTCTCTCTCCATCTCTTTTCTCAAGCCTCCCCCTCTCTTTGCCAGTCTCTCCCTCCCTCATTGCTCTCTCTCTCCCCATCTGTTTTCTCAAGCCTCCCCCTCTCTTTGCCAGTCTCTCCCTCCCTCATTGCTCTCTCTCTCCCCATCTGTTTTCTCAAGCCTCCCCCTCTCTTTGCCAGTCTCTCCCTCCCTCATTGCTCTCTCTCTCTCTCTCTACATAGAACTTACAGACTGGTCAAAGTCATCGAGTTTAGGGTCCTAAAGATTCCAAAGTTGAGTGAGTTCAGTTTACTGCCCTGTGTCCTGTCTTAGTTCTGGACTAACACCTTTATGTAACGTCTGCAGTGTGTCCTGTCTTAGTTCTGGACTATCACCTTTACGTAATGGCTGCAGTGTGTCCTGTCTTGGTTCTTGGTTCTGGACTAACACCTTAATGTAACGTCTGCAGTGTGTCCTGTCTTGGTTCTGGACTATCACCTTTATGTAACGGCTGCAGTGTGTCCTGTCTTGGTTCTGGACTATCACCTTTATGTAACGGCTGCAGTGTGTCACGAAAGTTAAATAAGTGTATATGTGTGTCCAGCAATTCGACCATGAAGACCTGATTCACACAGTCTCCTCTGAATAGTTGATGTTGAGATGTGTCTGTTACTTGAACTCTGTGAAGCATTTATTTGGGCTGCAATTACTGAGGTGCAGTTAACTCTAAGAACTTATCCTCTGCAGCAGAGGTAACTCTGGGTCTTCCTTTCCTGTGGCGGTCATCATGAGGGCCGGTTTCATCATAGCGCTTGATGGTTTTTGCGACTGCACTTGAAGAAACTTTCAAAGTTCTTCATTTTCTGAACTGACTGACCTTCATGTCTTAAAGTTATGATTGACTGTCGTTTCTCTTTGCATATTTGAGCTGTTCTTGCCATAATATGGACTTGGTCTTTTACCAAATAGGGCTGTCTTCTGTATATCACCCATACCTTGTCACAACAACAGATTGGCTCAAACGCATTAACCTCACTAGGGTAGGGGGCACTATTTTTTATAACACTTTTTTGGTTACTACATGATTCCATATGTGTTATGTCATAGTTTTGATGTCTTCACTATTATTCTACAATGTAGAAAATAGTAAAAATAAAAAATAACCCTGGAATGAGTAGGTGTGTCCAAACTTTTGACTGGTACTGTATGTGTGTGTGTGTGTGTGTGTGTGTGTGTGTGTGTGTGTGTTTACCTGGTACATATGCGAGGTGTTGGATCCCTGGTATTTGGCTCCATAGAAGAGTCCATCAGGCCACTTCACCTGGACAGCCTCCCCTACTTCTGGAGGACCAAGACGGGCACAGTCCCTGCTCTGAGAGGACAGGAGAGAGGAGCTCAATGCTGTGTCCCTCCTCACCACTATGTCCTCTGGGTAGGGGGTGTGTGTTTCCCTCCTCACCACTATGTCCTCTGGGTAGGGGGTGTGTTTCCCTCCTCACCACTATGTCCTCTGGGTAGGGGGTGTGTGTCCCTCCTCACCACTATGTCCTCTGGGTAGGGGGTGTGTGTGTCCCTCCTCACCACTATGTCCTCTGGGTAGGGGGTGTGTGTGTCCCTCCTCACCACTATGCCCTCTGGGTAGGGGGTGTGTGTCCCTCCTCACCACTATGCCCTCTGGGTAGGGGGTGTGTGTCCCTCCTCACCACTATGCCCTCTGGGTAGGGGGTGTGTGTCCCTCCTCACCACTATGCCCTCTGGGTAGGGTGTGTGTGTCCCTCCTCACCACTATGCCCTCTGGGTAGGGGGTGTGTGTGTCCCTCCTCACCACTATAGCCTCTGGGTAGGGGGGTGTGTGTGTCCCTCCTCACCACTATAGCCTCTGGGTAGGGGGGTGTGTGTGTCCCTCCTCACCACTATGTCCTCTGGGTAGGGGGGTGTGTGTGTCCCTCCTCACCACTATGTCCTCTGGGTAGGGGGGGGGGGTGTGTGTCCCTCCTCACCCCTATGCCCTCTGGGTAGGGGGTGTGTGTGTCCCTCCTCACCACTATGTCCTCTGGGTAGGGAGTGTGTGTATCCCTCCTCACCACTATGTCCTCTGGGTAGGGGGGGGGGGGGGTGTCCCTCCTCACCCCTATGCCCTCTGGGTAGGGGGTGTGTGTATCCCTCCTCACCGCTATGTCCTCTGGGTAGGGGGTGTGTGTATCCCTCCTCACCGCTATGTCCTCTGGGTAGGGGGTGTGTGTCCCTCCTCACCGCTATGTCCTCTGGGTAGGGGGTGTGTGTGTCCCTCCTCACCACTATGCCCTCTGGGTAGGGTGTGTGTGTGTCCCTCCTCACCACTATGTCCTCTGGGTAGGGGGTGTGTGTCACTCCTCACCACTATGTCCTCTGGGTAGGGGGTGTGTGTTTCCCTCACCACTATGTCCTCTGGGTAGGGGGTGTGTTTCCCTCCTCACCACTATGTCCTCTGGGTAGGGGGTGTGTGTCCCTCCTCACCACTATGTCCTCTGGGTAGGGGGTGTGTGTGTGTGTGTGTGTCTCCTCACCACTATGTCCTCTGGGTAGGGGGTGTGTGTGTGTCCCTCCTCACCACTATGTCCTCTGGGTAGGGGGTGTGTGTGTCCCTCCTCACCACTATGTCCTCTGGGTAGGGGGTGTGTGTGTATCCCTCCTCACCACTATGTCCTCTGGGTAGGGGGTGTGTGTCCCTCCTCACCACTATGCCCTCTGGGTAGGGGGTGTGTGTGTCCCTCCTCACCACTATGTCCTCTGGGTAGGGAGTGTGTGTATCCCTCCTCACCACTATGTCCTCTGGGTAGGGGGTGTGTGTGTATCCCTCCTCACCACTATGTCCTCTGGGTAGGGGTGTGTGTGTGTGTGTGTGTGTGTGTGTGTGTGTGTGTGTGTGTGTGTGTGTGTGTGTGTGTGTGTGTGTGTGTGTGTCCCTCCTCACCACTATGTCCTCTGGGTAGGTGTCGTTGCTGAAGGATCCGTCATCAAACATGACCTCATAGAAGGTCTGGGAGGTCACCTGGGTGACCTTCGAACTGTAGTAGCGCAGGTTCTTGTGTTTGGAGATGACGGTCTGACCCAGGACGATGTCCTTCTGAAACGCTGCACGCTGCTGAGAGAGAGAGAGAGATGGAAGGAAAGAGAGATATCACCGTCTGGCTGAGGATAAAAGACCAGAGTGTGTCACTACTAGAAAGCTCCATGGTAGCCAAGCCTCAAAGCTCCATGGTAACCAAGCCTCAAAGCTCCATGGTAACCAAGCCTCAAAGCTCCATGGTAACCAAGCCTCAAAGCTCCATGGTAACCAATCCTCAAAGCTCCATGGTAACCAAGCCTCAAAGCTCCATGGTAACCAAGCCTCAAGTTTCTATGGTAACCAAGCCTCAAAGCTCCATGGTAACCAAGCCTCAAAGCTCCATGGTAACCAAGCCTCAAAGCTACATGGTAACCAAGCCTCAAAGCTCCATGGTAACCAAGCCTCAAAGCTCCATGGTAACCAAGACTCAAAGCTCCATGGTAACCAAG
>NW_026600264.1:554164-561664 GCF_029448725.1 Salvelinus fontinalis
CAGATTTAAACCTATCGTTAGTTTCCAGTAAGCATGACAGTATTACAGATTTAAACCCATCATTAGTTTCCAGTAAGCATGACAGTATTAGATATAAACCCATCGTTAGTTTCCAGTAAGCATGACAGTATTACAGATATAAACCCATCGTTAGTTTCCAGTAAGCATGACAGTATTACAGATTTAACCCATCGTTAGTTTCCAGTAAGCATGACAGTATTACAGATTTAAACCCATCATTAGTTTCCAGTAAGCATGACAGTATTACAGATATAAACCCATCGTTAGTTTCCAGTAAGCATGACAGTATTACAGATGTAACCCCATCGTTAGTTTCCAGTAAGCATGACAGTATTACAGATGTAACCCTTATAAATCATCAGCTTGAATAGCATTACATCACTACTGATGAACATACGGCAGCGTAGCCTAGTGGTTAGAGCGTTGGGCCAGTAACCGGAAAGGTTGCTGGATCGAATCCCCCGAGCTGACAAGGTATAAATCTGTTGTTCTGCCCCTGAACAAGGCAGTTAACCCACCGTTCCCCTGAACAAGGCAGTTAACCCACCGTTCCCCTGAACAAGGCAGTTAACCCGCCGTTCCCCTGAACAAGGCAGTTAACCCGCCGTTCCCCTGAACAAGGCAGTTAACCCGCCGTTCCCCTGAACAAGGCAGTTAACCCGCCGTTCCCCTGAACAAGGCAGTTAACCCGCCGTTCCCCTGAACAAGGCAGTTAACCCGCCGTTCCCCTGAACAAGGCAGTCAACCCGCCGTTCCCCTGAACAAGGCAGTCAACCCGCCGTTCCCCTGAACAAGGCAGTCAACCCGCCGTTCCCCTGAACAAGGCAGTCAACCCGCCGTTCCCCTGAACAAGGCAGTCAACCCGCCGTTCCCCTGAACAAGGCAGTCAACCCGCCGTTCCCCTGAACAAGGCAGTCAACCCGCCGTTCCCCTGAACAAGGCAGTCAACCCGCCGTTCCCCTGAACAAGGCAGTCAACCCGCCGTTCCCCTGAACAAGGCAGTCAACCCGCCGTTCCCCTGAACAAGGCAGTCAACCCGCCGTTCCCCTGAACAAGGCAGTTAACCCACTGTTCCCCTGAACAAGGCAGTTAACCCACCGTTCCCCTGAACAAGGCAGTTAACCCACCGTTCCCCTGAGCAAGGCAGTTAACCCACTGTTCCCTTGAACAAGGCAGTTAACCCACTGTTCCCCTGGACAAGGCAGTTAACCCACTGTTCCCCTGAACAAGGCAGTTAATCCACCGTTCCCCTGAACAAGGCAGTTAACCCACCGTTCCCCTGAACAAGGCAGTTAACCCGCTGTTCCCCTGAACAAGGCAGTTAACCCACTGTTTGCAGGGGGCGCCGATGACGTGGATGTGGATTATGGCAGCCCCCCGCACCTCTCTGATTCAGAGGGGTTAAATACAGAAGACACGTTTCAATTGAATACGTTCAGTTGGACAACTGACTAGGTATCCCCCCCTTTCCCTTCATATGCAGTGTTCCCCCTACGTTCATTTAGCAGCAACGAAACGCCACTGGATGGGAAAACGGTTTCAGTGTAAATTTAAACGACTTAATCCCTGATCTAAAGTACGACCAAAAGATACTGGAGCCAAAAGATAACTGGAGCCAAAAGATAACTGGAGCCAAAAGATAACTGGAGCCAAAAGATAACTGGAGCCAAAAGATAACTGGAGCCAAAAGATAACTGGAGCCAAAAGATAACTGGAGCCAAAAGATAACTGGAGCCAAAAGATAACTGGAGCCAAAAGATAACTGGAGCCAAAAGATAACTGGAGCCAAAAGATAACTGGAGCCAAAAGATACTGGAGCCAAAAGATACTGGAGCCAAAAGATACTGGAGCCATAAGACACTGGAGCCAAAAGACACTGGAGCCAAAAGACACTGGAGCCAAAAGACACTGGAGCCATAAGATACTGGAGCCATAAGATACTGGAGGCAAAAGATACTGGAGACAAAAGATACTGGAGCATAAGATACTGGAGCCAAAAGATACTGGAGCCAAAAGATACTGGAGCCAAAAGATACTGGAGCCAAAAGATACTGGAGCCAAAAGATACTGGAGCCAAAAGATACTGGAGCCATAAGATACTGGAGCCAAAAGATACTGGAGCCAAAAGATACTGGAGCCAAAAGATACTGGAGCCAAAAGATACTGGAGCCAAAAGATACTGGAGCCATAGATACTGGAGCCATAGATACTGGAGCCATAAGATACTGGAGCCAAAAGATACTGGAGCCAAAAGATACTGGAAATACTGGAGCCATTAGATACTGGAGCCAAAAGATACTGGAGCCAAAAGATACTGGAGCCAAAAGATACTGGAGATACTGGAGCCATAAGATACTGGAGCCATAAGATACTGGAGATACTGGAGCCATAAGATACTGGAGCCATAAGATACTGGAGCCATAAGATACTGGAGCCATAAGATACTGGAGCCATAAGATACTGGAGCCATAAGATACTGGAGCCATAAGATACTGGAGCCATAAGATACTGGAGCCATAAGATACTGGAGCCATAAGATACTGGAGCCAAAAGATACTGGAGCCAAAAGATACTGGAGACAAAAGATACTGGAGCCATAGATACTGGAAGATCCTCTTCTAGAACTAACAACCTCCATAATAAATGAAAACTAGACCGTCGGGAGAATCTAACCCAAAACGGCATGGGGCCCACCCTTCATTTTGTTATGTTTGAGTAACTCATGACATAAATTACGGCAAAATGAGTCAAATTTGCAGGAAATTGGCATTGAGACAGCAACAACAAGACATCGTCTGCCAAGAGGAAGGCCTCTAAAATGTGCGGCTGGAGAATACGCCAATGGCCACTACCACCCAGGAGGAAGTACAGATTATTGGGACGTGTGTAACCTACTTTCTCCTCCTCCCCTCCCCTCCTCTCCCCTTCCCTCCTCTCCCCTTCCCTTACCTCCCCTCCTCTCACCTCTCCTCTCCTCTCCCCTTCCCTCACCTCTCCTCTCCTCTCCCCTTCCCTCACCTCTCCACTCCTCTCCCCTTCCCTCACCTCTCCTCTCCCCTTCCCTCACCTCTCCTCACCTCTCCTCTCCTCTCCTCTCCTCTCCCCTCCTCATCTCCTCCCCTCATCTCCTCCCCTCATCTCCTCCCCTCATCTCCTCCCCTCATCTCCTCCCCTCATCTCCTCCCCTCATCTCCTCCCCTCATCTCCTCCCCTCATCTCCTCCCCTCCCCTCATCTCCTCCCCTCCGGCTGTGCTGTCCTGGTATATCTCCTGAGTGTTTGTGGGCCCTGCCTGCAGGCTGTGTGGAGCCATGCCTAAAGAACCTCCACACAGTAAATTATACATGTGCTGCTGCACTGCTGTGAGGACAACGGGTTTATCAGTGTGTGTGTGTGTGTGTGTGTGTGTGTGTGTGTGTGTGTGTGTGTGTGTGTGTGTGTGTGTGTGTGTGTGTGTGTGTGTCTAAATTATGAATGTGTAGGGTTGCGGGGGGGGGGGGGGGGGGGGGGGGGGGGTCCAATGCCAGCGAACTGAAGGAATGACAGAATGAACGAACGACTACAGGGAGAGAGAGGTGTGTCAGCGCCACCCTCAGTCTCTCCCTACTCATCAATGAAATCACACACACACACAGTCCTCAGTCACTCACAGACACATGCCCACCCATGCTCTCACACATGAGTTCATTATCCACTGTTGATTGGGGCACATTGTTTAATTAGCACTGAACACTGTTAATTAGAACTATTCTACTGGGACCTGGGAATTCCTCTGTGTGTGTGTGTGTGTGTGTGTGTGTGTGTGTGTGTGTGTGTGTGTGTGTGTGTGTGTGTGTGTGTGTGTGTGTGTGTGTGTGTGTGTGTGTGTGTGTGTGTGTTCTCACCAGTTTGTATCTCTGCATGGGTATCCTGCTGGTATCAATGGGACTCCTCCTGACTTCATCCCTGAACCAGACCTCTGACAGAGCTACTGCACACATCACGTGGGCCCACCTACACACACACACACACACACACACACACACACACACACACACACACACACACACTTTAATGATTTTATCCCAGAATCACATTACAGTCAAGAAGGATTGAAACTTCAAAGGCACAAAGAGAAAAATTAGCAAAAGTGTCTAAAAAAAGACAGACCTTTACCGTATTAACGACACAAAGACAGTCAGACCTTTACCGTATTAACGACACAAAGACAGTCAGACCTTTACCGTATTAACGCCACAAAGACAGTCAGACCTTTACCGTATTAACGCCACAAAGACAGACCTTTACCGTATTAACGACACAAAGACAGACCTTTACCGTATTAACGCCACAAAGACAGTCAGACCTTTACCGTATTAACGACACAAAGACAGCCAGACCTTTACCGTATTAACGACACAAAGACAGCCAGACCTTTACCGTATTAACGACACAAAGACAGTCAGACCTTTACCGTATTAATGACACAAAGACAGTCAGACCTTTACCGTATTAACGCCACAAAGACAGTCAGACCTTTACCGTATTACCGACACAATGACACATTTACTGGAACTAATGGGCCATTCATAATACCTAATGGGTCATTCATAATAACTAATGGGCCACTCATAATAACTAATGGGCCATTCATAATAACTAATGGGCCACTCATAATACCTAATGGGTCATTCATAATAACTAATGGGCCATTCATAATAACTAATGGGCCATCCACTCATAATAACTAATGCGCCATCCACTCATAATACCTAATGGGCAATTCATAATAACCAATGGGCAATTCATAATAACTAATGGGCAATTCATAATAACCAATGGGCAATTCATAATAACTAATGGGCAATTCATAATAACTAATGGGCAATTCATAATAACTAATGGGCAATTCATAATAACTAATGGGCCATCCACTCATAATACCTAATGGGCAATTCATAATAACTAATGGGCCATTCATAATACCTAATGGGTCATTCATAATAACTAATGGGCCATTCATAATACCTAATGGGCCATCCATAATAACTAATGGGCCATTCATAATAACTAAATGGGTCATTCATAATAACTAAAAAGGGGTCATTCATAAATTGTCCTTACTTGTCATCTGTAGTTTTCTTCAGAGCACCTCCTCTCAGATTGCACAGACAACACTCCTGGGAGAGAGAGAGAAAGAGATTACATCCATCCATCATTTCAATCATGAATACATGTTCATAGACTTATCAAATCAACAACGTTTTTTTATTTTTTATTTTTATTTCACCTTTATTTAACCAGGTAGGCAAATTGAGAACACGTTCTCATTTACAATTGCGACCTGGCCAAGATAAAGCAAAGCAGTTCGACACATACAACAACACATAGTTACACATGGAGTAAAACAAACATACAGTCAATAATACAGTGAAAATAAGTCTATATACAATATGAGCAAGTGAGGTGAGATAAGGGAGGTGAAGGCAAACAAAATATATATATAAATAAATAAAAAATATAAACATCTATTAAAGTGATGTCATACAGAAGATAGAAATCTGATTGGCTACTTACAGCCGTCAAGGATTCATCCGCACAGCGATCACACGACCAGTCCTCACTGACAGCATCAGCGGCAACGCCATAGCAACCTAGCGGTGACGATACAGGAAGGAGCATAAAAACACAGGACGCAACCACACAATATCCCATCACAACAGAGCCTATCTCCTCTAACACAGTCTACACGGGGAAGACCACATGGTCAGTCAGAGGACATAGTAACAGCTAAAAAGAGAACGTCCACTACAATACAGACTGCCAGAAAGAGAACGTTTCATATTCACTACAATACAGACTGCCAGAAAGAGAACGTTTCATATCCACTACAATACAGACTGCCAGAAAGAGAACGTTCCATATCCACTACAATACAGACTGCCAGAAAGAGAACGTTCCATATCCACTACAATACAGACTGCCAGAAAGAGAACGTTCCATATCCACTACAATACAGACTGCCAGAAAGAGAACGTTCCATATCCACTACAATACAGACTGCCAGAAAGAGAACGTTCCATATCCACTACAATACAGACTGCCAGAAAGAGAACGTTCCATATCCACTATAATACAGACTGCCAGAAAGAGAACGTTCCATATCCACTACAATACAGACTGCCAGAAAGAGAACGTTCCATATCTACTACAATACAGACTGCCAAAAAGAGAACGTTCCATATCCACTACTATACAGACTGCCTGAAAGAGAACGTTCCATATTCACTACAATACAGACTGCCTGAAAGAGAACGTTCCATATCTACTACAATACAGACTGCCAGAAAGAGAACGTTCCATATCCACTATAATACAGACTGCCAGAAAGAGAACGTTCCATATCCACTATAATACAGACAGCCAGAAAGAGAACGCTCCATATCCACTACTATACAGACTGCCTGAAAGAGAACGTTTCATATTCACTACAATACAGACTGCCTGAAAGAGAACGTTCCATATCTACTACAATACAGACTGCCAGAAAGAGAACGTTCCATATCCACTATAATACAGACTGCCAGAAAGAGAACGTTCCATATCCACTATAATACAGACAGCCAGAAAGAGAACGCTCCATATCCACTACAATACAGACTGCCAGAAAGAGAACGTTCCATATCTACTACAATACAGACTGCCAGAAAGAGAACGTTCCATATCCACTACTATACAGACTGCCTGAAAGAGAACGTTCCATATTCACTACAATACAGACTGCCAGAAAGAGAACGTTCCATATCCACTACAATACAGACTGCTAGAAAGAGAACGTTCCATATCCACTACAATACAGACTGCCAGAAAGAGAACGTTCCATATCCACTACAATACAGACTGCCAGAAAGAGAACGTTCCATATCTACTACAATACAGACTGCCAGAAAGAGAACGTTCCATATCCACTACTATACAGACTGCCTGAAAGAGAACGTTCCATATTCACTACAATACAGACTGCCTGAAAGAGAACGTTCCATATCTACTACAATACAGACTGCCAGAAAGAGAACGTTCCATATCCACTATAATACAGACTGCCAGAAAGAGAACGTTCAATATCCACTACAATACAGACTGCTAGAAAGAGAACGTTCCATATTCACTACAATACAGACTGCCAGAAAGAGAACGTTCCATATCCACTACAATACAGACTGCCAGAAAGAGAACGTTCCATATCCACTACAATACAGACTGCTAGAAAGAGAACGTTCCATATCCACTACAATACAGACTGCCAGAAAGAGAACGTTCCATATCCAGTACAATGCAGACTGCCTGAAAGAGAACGTTCCATATCCAGTACAATGCAGACTGCCTGAAAGAGAACGTTCCATATCCACTATAATGCAGACTGCCTGAAAGAGAACGTTCCATATCCACTATAATGCAGACTGCCTGAAAGAGAACGTTCCATATCCACTATAATAGACTG